>NW_027419141.1:0-134230 GCF_009905375.1 Apium graveolens
ATTTTTTTAATATTTTTTTCATATGACAAAAATTGATATATCCTAACATCCGTACGGTTGGATCGTCGAAAAATCATTTGAAAATTAATCTTGTAAATCGGGAACGAGTCTCGTTGTCGGGAGGGGTACTTTTACCCGGATTTTTCTAATCCTGACATGCAAAATGAATTTCAAAATTTTTAATACTTTTTTCTTATGAATAAAATTGATATATCTTAACATCCGTACGGTTGGATCGTCGAAAAATCATTTTAAAAAATTAATCTGTAAATCGGGAACGTCTCGTTGTCAAGGGGTACTTTTACCAGATTTTTCTAATCCTGACATGCAAAATGAATTTCAATTTTTTAATAATTTTTTCTTATGACTAAAATGATATATTTTAACATCCGTATGGTTGGATCATCGAAAAATCATTTTAAAAATTAATCCTGTAAATCGGGAACGAGTCTCGTTGTCGTGAGGGTACTTTTACCTGATTTTTCTAATCCTGACATGCAAAATGAATTTCAATTTTTTAATAATTTTTTCTTATGACTAAAATCGATATCTTAACATCCGTACGTTGGATCATCGAAAATAATTTTAAAAAATTAATCCTGTAATCGGAACGAGTCCTCGTTGTCGGGAGGGGTACTTTTACCAGATTTTTCTAATCCTGACATGCAAAATTAATTTCAAATTTTTTAATAATTTTTTCTTATGACTAAAATTGTATATCTTAACATCCGTAACGGTTGGATCGTCGAAAAATCATTTAAAAAATTAATCCTGTAATCGGGAACGAGTCTCGTTGTCGGAGGGTACTTTTACTAGATTTTTCTAATCCTGACATGCAAAATGAATTTCAAATTTTTTAATAATTTTTTTTATGACTAAAATCGATATATCTTAACATCCGTACGGTTGGATTGTCAACAAATCATTTTAAAAATTAATCCTGTAAATCGATATATCGTGAAGGAACCTTGTTTGAGAAAGTACGCCTTCTACTAGATTTTTGTTATAATTTCATGCAAGATAATATTTAAAAAATTTAAATTATTTTTTTACATGAATAAAATCAATATATATCAATATCCTACAACAATTTAATATGTATGAACTATTTTTTGTTATATTTATTATGAGTAATATTCGTAAGTTAACGCCATTAACGTCTGTATATGAAATCTACAAAACCAACAAATGATATACGAGTTTATTTTTAACTTAATCTACATGTTATGTCCTCATCAATGTGATAATCTAGTTGACGCTATTAATATTCGTGTAACATCTAATCCAAATAGGTAAAAATTCAAAAATCTATGAAAGATGATTTCAAATCTTAATAAACACAATTAATTTGGTGTAAGTTATCGTTACTCGCGTATAAATTAATAAATGGTGGCATATAATTATTCCGAAATTTTCTTAAAAACTAGTAAAAGTATAGACAACGATTTTTCTAAAATCATGTTGTGGTAAGTTACTGTACATAAGTGTTTTTTAGGAAATACCGTTGTGGAATTCTACAACGGTTTTTTCTTTAAGATTGTTGTAGTATTATAAATTTTACAACAGATTATAAATATCGATAACGGTTGTCTGAATGTTACAAGTGTTTTATTTTAAAATACTTGTATAAGGTAGATTAATACAACTGCTTTTTGAAAAACACTTGTTTGAATTGAACAATTAACAATGTAAATTTGAAGTGTAATTATTAGGTATATTTGTAGGTTAGCATACATATGATACGCCGAATAATATTATAACGAGTTATCTCTGAAAAGTAGCACTATTAAATTCGTAATAATGTCAACTAAATCTGGATATCGTTACTATGACTTATCTGTATGTTAGTATATAGATTATGTGCTGCTTTAGTTGTTAGAGTAATATTCGTAAGTTAACGCCATTAACGTCTGTATGAAGTCTACAAAAACAACAATAGATATTAGAGTTATATTTTTAACTTAATCTACATGTTATATCCTCATCGATGTGATAATCTAGTTGACGCTATTAATATTCGTGTAACGTCTAATCCGAATAGGTAAAATTCAAAAAATATATGAAAAAGATGATTTCAAATCTGAATAAACAAAAATTAATTTGGTGTAAGTTATTGGTTACTCGTATAAATTAATAAACGGTGGCATATATTATTCCGAAAAAAAATTAAAAACTAGTAAAAGTATAGACAACGGTTTTTTCTAAAATCATGTTGTGGTAAGTTACTTTATATAGTGTTTTTTCGGAAATACCGTTGTTGGAATTCTACAACGGTTTTTTCTTTAAGATTGTTGTAGTATTATAAATTTTACAACAGATTGTAAATATCGATAACGGTTGTCTGAATGTTACAAGTGTTTTATTTTAAAAATACTTGTATAAGGTAGATTAATACAACGTGCTTTTCGAAAAAACACTTGTGTGAATTGAACAATTAACAATGTAAATTTGAAGTGTAATTATTAGGTATATTTGTAGGTTAGCACACATATGATACGCCGATAATATATAACGAGTTATATCTGAAAGTAGCATAATTAACATTCGTAGATAATGTCAACTAAATCCTAATATCGTTATTATGACTTATATCTCTAGTTAGTAATAGATATGTGCTGCTTTTGTTATTATGAGTAATATTCGTAAGTTAACGCTATTAACGTCCGTACAAAGTCCACAAAACCAACAAATAGATATTATGAGTTACATTTTTAACTTAATCTACACGTTATGTCCTCATCAATGTGATTATCTGTTGACGCTATTAATATTCGTCTAACGTCTAATACTAATAGGTAAAAGAATTCAAAATTCTATGAAAAAGGTGATTTCAAATCTTAATAAACACAAATTAATTTGGTGTAAGTTATTGATTACTCGTATAAATTAATAAACGGTGGCATATAATTATTCCGAAAAAAAAATAAAACTAGTAAAAGTATAGACAACGGTTTTTTCCTAAAATCTTGTTGTGTAAGTTACTTACGTAAGCGTTTTTTAGGAAATACCGTTGTTGGAATTGTACAACGATTTTTTCTTTAAGATTGTTGCAGTATTATAAATTTTACAACAGATTATAAATATCGATAATGGTTGTCTGACTGTTACAAGTATTTTATTTTAAAAAACTTGTATAAGTTAGATTAATACAACGTGTTTTGTCGAAAACACTTGTTTGAATTGAACAATTAACAATATAAATTTGAAGTACTTGTGATTATTTTTTTTGTTAATTATAAAGTAGATAATTAAACTATTTTGAAATATAAAATTTAAATATTTAATCTGGATGAAAGTGGATTTAATTAGAATTTGTAGTTTTAAAAAAATTTAAATTAATTGTTTGGAATTGTTTTTTTAAATTGTTTACTATTTTTATTGTATAAATCAGACAATGGTTTATTTGAACATTTTGTTATGCAACATGTTTTTAAATTTGGTAAGAAAGACAATTGTTTTAAGAATTTGACCATTGTCTGATATAGGTGGTATACAATATAGGTAAAACACTTGTCTATGAGGTATCATTTAGACAACACCTAATTTGTACATTGTGCGATTCAAGCTTAAATAACCAATAGAAAAAACACTTGTCTCATTTCCACAACTGTTAAACTATACGTTATCTCAATCATTTTCAGACAATGCATTCTAAAACTCGTTGTGCAAACTTACTATTTGCACAACATCACTTTAGAAAGGATTGTCTGTCTCCATCAACTAGACAATGGATTTTAAAGCGTTGTATTAATGTTAAAGCCTTCCCATTCACACACACCTTGATTTTGAAAACACTTGTCTGATTTGTTTTACTAGACAAATTTTTTAATTGCTTGTAGTAATCAACTTCAGACAACACCAGTTTTTTGGTTGCAGAAAAACCGTTGTATAAAAAATTCGGGCAACACTTTTTTGGTCGAGGTGTTGTCTGATCGGTGTTGTCTGATTGCATTTTTCTTGTAGTGACTCCAAATTTGACATATAATATACCAAAATGAAAAAGATAAAATTATCTACAAGATACAATCATCAATTATATAAAAACATCAACATCAAAAATTCCTATTTTAATCATTAATTAATTCGAATTAAAATAATTAAATAAGAAAATCACCTAGATTTTGCACTGAAATGGATGATTGATTATGAAAGAACTTTTCGAGAGCTTCGATTCGGTATATGGCTCGCGATTGATCCGAGTTCGATAACGCTTTCGAATTGAGTTTGATTCTGAAGAACGTGACGATTTTACAGAGTTTTCTCTGTATTTTCTATATTTTTACTGATCGATTATGAATTAAATGAATGAAAATAATAAATAGGCTATTTATATTTATGGAATATTAATACTGTTAGATCATATTGGATAAAAAAATAAGTTACTTGCCGCTAAAAAACTGCAAAAACAATCCGATTGGACAATGTTTTGGATAACTATCAACCTGTTTGGATAATTATCAAAACTTTTGGATAACTATTAAAACTTTTGGATAATTATCAAGATCGGGCTTCTTATAAAACACTTTATCTAAGATAATGTTATCGAAATGGTTATAGTATCGAAAATTTTGCGCCGGGACACGCACGGGTCAAACCGTAATCCGAACAAAAAAGTCAAATCACGGAAAATGTCCGAAATTATCAGATTGGGTTAGGAAGGAATTTTTTAAAGAGTTTCGGGTTGTAAAAATGTAAAAACGTTGAAGTTGGACGATTCCGGGCTTTATAAAATAGTTTTGTAATTATTCAGAAATTAATAATCATAAATCATTATAAAATCGTATAACAATCCAAAAATTACCAGAAAACATACCATAATTATCTATATTTTATGCTGGACATAATAAAATTAAGATGCCTATACTCTACCACATATAAACATCCACACAATAACACCAATCATTAGATAATTCACCAAAAATCACATAAAAATCATATAATATCACATAATAATTATTTATTGATTGAAACAGTTACACATTATGTCCCGGATATATAATAGAGGAGGTAACTCGAAATTATAGGGAATGTTGGGATTGATTTGCCATGTTGTCATGCAACCAATGGAGAAGCAATCTGCATAAACTACACGGGTTCAGTCTTGCTCTAGTCTTAAGTGTAATCCATGGAAGAGACCACGACCAATTTATACTTATGGTCCGTGTACAATATTCTCTTAAAAATTGATTGAAACATCAAAGAAGCAAATATGTGACTGAATGCATAAATTGTATAACATTATGTTTATAGATTCTTCACTTTATTTAACAACCTCCCGTATATTCCTTTCTGTTTTTGCCTATGTTCCTTTCTGCTTTAAATTATGTCTGCATTTTATAGCGAGTCTAGATGTGAAATTTAGATATAAAGAAGAATACGAAAATGATGGATTTCATTTAAGACTTTAATAATATGTAATAATAGTATGTCGCCATTTCATGTATAATAATTTGAATTATGAACGGGGAATTGGACATGTGTAGTCTGAGGATGTATCTGTTTGTATTAAATGAACGTGTTCGAAGTGGATTGGTAGCTTAATCGATTTATGGTTCGAGATGTGATGGACGTTTGTATCCCTTCGGCTCCTCATCAAAAATCAATTTCTTAATGTCAATATTCAGTTGTAATTTACAATAATATTTTAGATCCTAATACGCTTGACCCCTAGGCCACAATAAATGGTTAGAAACAAAAAGGTATGAGGTAAGTACAGTTCTAGTGAATTACAAGAGACCATAATGAATACTTCAATTCTCAGAATTCCCTATTTTCCCTCACATTCGAATCAAACAAACATTAAAATATAGGAATTGTCTAATATAAGGAAAACAAAATCTAAGTAATATGAAAATTTAAGGTAAATACAAACCAGTTCACTTGCAAACAAAGCGGTAGCAACTACTTACTAAATCTCTTAAATTAAGCTGAGTTGAAAAATATGAAAAAATTTATCTCGCTGCCTTAAAGAGACTCTTACCTCAAAATTCTTGAATGGTGTCTCTATTTTAGCCCCCTTTACGCACCAAGCACCTTTAGCACATATTATGGTCACAATCATTTAGGGCAGTACAGTATTGACACTTCCAGGCATCTGTCAATTGGACATGCTTTTCTTTCACTGGAGTAACATCAACTTCAGATAGCCCATTTTCTAATTGTGGCGCCCTCCAAACCCGGGTCAGAAGTTTGGGGTCCACATACACACCTTAATTATAACCTGCTTATAACAATAATAAATAAATAATAATATACAATGACCCTACTTACCAACCACCACGGACCGCAACAGGTTAAAGTATGCACACAAGCCAAACACACTAATATATATTACAAACCGTTCAAATCCCAACTATTTCAAATTCAAACTGAGTATTAAACATTATTACAAACTTTTACAAACTTAAATTACTCCAAAAAAGCCTACTAGCTCAGCTTTCTCAACATGAACCCCTAGCTCTCGCGCTGGACTGGGGATCCTCTTTACCAACTGGTTCCTTTTTAACTGGAAAGAATATAAACAACATTGCACGAATGAGCTAACTAGCTCAGCAAATCACAATGACAAAACTGAGAATAATGATCATCATGTGAATATGTTTATGATATTAAGTGAACAATGGATTATGATTTAGAATTGGATATTATACTTTTAATTTAAAACCAAGGTTAGGCTGCTGATCAGTCACGCACTAACCCCGAGCAAGGCACACACATTGCTCTAACTACTGGATCCAAGGCACACATTGGCCCAACTTGACCATTATATGGTCTGACCATGAATCTGGTCCACAATTTTATAAAAACAATCCAATTCTAACATAATAACAGAATATGCAATAATAAACAATAACCGAAATCATTAACAAATAAATGTTTAACAATGAAAGGGTTTAAATCCTTGTAAGGATCAACAAGGTACTTTTAAAGCTTGAATGCTGGGTAATGAAAGAATTGGATAACAAAGGAAACAACGTTTCAGGGTTTCAAGGATTTGGTTTTTCAAAGCATAAGATATCATGGATTGAGTATATAATAATTCAGTTCAGTGTCTGGTATTTAGTTTGTATGTATTAGAGTAGTATCGTAGATTTGTGGTTCTTGTTTGGGTATACAATATCAATGGATTAGAAAGAATATGGTTCATAGCTCAAGAACAATAACTGAAATCAGGATTTAGGTTTTCGTGCTTCAAAGCACTTGCAATGTCAACAAGACTGTCAAGAATTACAATATCTCGAGAAAGTTCAGAACACTTGCCTGATATTAGCTATTATCCTGCACTTGCTTTCAATCTCAATCGTCTTACTCCTCAACTACCTGTTTCCCTTTCCTACGCCTTGCCTCTTCTGCTCACATATCATAAGCATCTATCACATCAACTCACAGGATTCTATTCAACACATACTTCTATCTACCCTTGTTTTACCCAAATCCGATTAACGGATTGAAATCTATGCAATAACCAAGTAAACACGGAATATAGACCGATAGTCAAACAACAGGTCACGTATAACACATAATACATCACATAATCAATGACATATCATCTATAAAGAAGTCTCGGGTCATAAATATGCTTTCGGGTATTTAAAATGATTTTTAAAACATTTTTCGGAATTAAAACGGGTCGTTGGATCAATTTCGGTTAATAAACAGGGTTCGGTTGGCCCATTCTGGCTCCGAAATAATTTTAGAATAATTATCGAGCATTGGAAATAATTTAGAATAATATTTTAAAGCTCGAAACTATTTTTCAGAATTTTTAAATCATTTTTAAATAATTAAATCTAATTAAATAACTAATTAAAATCAATTAATAATTAATTAAATCAATTAATCAATTAATTTTCGAATTAATTGACCAATTAATAATTATAAATTAACTGAAATTAATTAACTAATTAATTCAGATTTATTTGTGAATTAAAAATAATTTTCGGAATTAAAATAATAATTTTCAGAATTTTCAAAATTAAAAATGAATTTTTTTTAATAAAAATAAATAGGAAATATGATTTTTAAACATTTTATAAACAGGAATCCTATTTTTGAAAACTTTGCAAACTACAGGGACTAAACTTCACCATCTTCAAAATACAGGGACTAAACTGCAATTTTGCAGTTTCAGTCGCGGAAAATCGGGGGTGGCCGGAGAAGACGATCCCGGCGTCCTCACCCCACCAACACCTCCAGATCAACACTACACAACACCAGGAACTTGTTCATGCATTCAAAAATTCTAATCATCCCTGTTCTGGCCGGAAATTGGCCAAGAACATCGCCGGTTTCCGGCGAACATCGCAAATCTTTAAAATACAACTCCCTTCGATTCAAGCATCCTCTGTTAACGAGTATATATCAATCGATTGCAAATTTTATAAGGAACACAACCCACTATAAATCAACAGTTAATAACCCCTAAATCAAACCCCCAAATTTCAATTGAAAACATTCATACGGGTTATAAACCCTAATTTTGAAATTCGAAAATTAAACCCACTTTTGAGCATGTTATTGAACTCCAAATCAGACGTATGACATATGAAAATCATCAGGAAAACAAGCTCTACAACATGCAATCATCAAATCATACAAACAATCATCCGAACAAAATTTCATATTTTTAATAAAATAAATTCGAAAATAAATAATTTTTAGAAAAATATCCTTGATTTCTGCAGTGAAACAAAGCTCAGAATCTGATAGACACCTCAAATCCTTCGTTTTGGTTACTCAAGCTTTAAAAACAGAGATCGGTAACGCTTCGTTTTGTGTTTGATTCTTAGAACAGTTTTAAGAAATTAGGGCTTTTCTCTGAAAATTATATAATTAACTATCTGCAAATGATTTTGATACGAAATAAAATACGGTAAAGGCTATTTATAATTATGGAAAATTTGTATCCCGTTGGATCATTCCGGATATAAAACGGTACGTTTATTTGTAAAAACTGATCCAAACGGTATCGTTTTCGGGATAATTATCCAAATCATACAATTTGTACTGCGGTCTTGGTCTCAGCGCCTGGTTACACGTATTACGAAGTGATAATTGGGATAGTTTAATAAAAAGCTCCCGTTTATCGAAAATACGGGTTTTATTGATTTACCGAAACCAATATTGTATCGAAAATGTTACGCCGGGACCCGCGCAGGACAAACCGTAAGCCGGATCGAAAAAGTCGAAACATGGAATATACTCGGAATATTACAATTAGGTTAGGTAGGAGTTCTCGGAAGAATTTCAGGTTCCAAAAACGTAACAACGGTTGACGTCGGTTGGTTCCCGTTTTCATAAAATAGATTTTAATTACCCGGAAAAAGATTTTAGAAATTTCATATGATTCTTATAAATCCATAAACCAACATAAAAATAATTAGGAAGATATGACAATTATCTATATTTTATTTTGGACATATAAAAATTAAAATACTCAATTAATATTATTTTTGAATATTCAAATACACACTTAACAATTAACTCACAAATAGATACTGAACACACATAATAATTATATATAGCAAAAATAATTACACGATATATCCGGATATTACACTAATCCTTTGAGAAAGTTCGAAAAATATCTTCCAGTTACCTTAGTTAAATTTATAATCTCCTTACGAATTTTTTTATTAAATTCTTCTGAACTAGCCTCATCCCTAAAGTATTTTTGCAGCTTATTCTCTGGATAATCATGGAGCCTTTCTAAAGCCACCTCACCTCACCTTGTAGTAACTCAAATACCTTTGTTTTCGTATATGCTTCTCGTGGCAAAGAATCCATAAATATAAGTCCATTTTAATACTCGTCTTTATTAAAAAATCTGCTACCAAGCTTCCGTAAAAAAGCTTAGGTGTTCTCACTAACAATGTTTTTTCTCCAGGTTCGAGTTTCTGAAGTTTCTTTTTTTTATCTCGCTTAGATCTGATAATGCTTTCTCTCTTGACTTTTCATTTACAGCCCACCTTTCATAAAATTGAGCATATCTCTTGATGTATTCGTGAGCCGATGCTCTAAGTCTAACAACTTCACATTATGCTCTCCTCACAGTCTCCTAATAACAGTTACACGCCTTAGGATCATGTGCATTCCATGATCTTAGGCATATCCAACAAAACTCGTGTTGCAAGGACGCTTACAAGTACTCAGTCGTATGCTCCAACTCTACGTACAAACATCGAAAGTTCGTGTTCTATGATTTAGATGATAAATGCATCCAACATGTTTTGAAGACTACACGTGTATCATTATTGATTTTTGTATTCTGGACAATCACAAGAAAGTTTCTACGATTAAACAACAATACCATGATAAAATCTTACATAAGTTATCACCATTTCCCTGTATATATGACTTTAAAAGTCATGGCCATACTTTAATACCCAGATATATTTATTTGATTTTCTAATTAGTAAAATATATATTATATTAATTATGTGTTAATTTGTATAAAAAACCTATTAGAAGAAATAATGAATGGCTTCATCACGGTAATCTTTAAAGTCAATATTAGCAAATTGGCAATGATTACTAAAATCTAGCTCGTAAAGAAGCTAGAAGCTTGACAAGTAAATTTAATATCATTGATTGATCAAATCTTAATACAGCTCGTAAAGAAGCTAAAGAAGCTTGACAAGTAAATAGTTATAATATCATTGATTGATCGGCCTTCTAAATGTTATAGAGCATCCATTTATTCAAGGCATATGTCTACAACTTCTGTGAAAAATTTGGCATTGGTGACTTGATGCAGCTAAATTTTGTGGCTTCATGCTCATAAATATAAGATTGAATAACATTAAAATCTTAATTTTTAGAATTTAAAGATATTCAAGTTTTAATTAAACAACTTTGCAAACTTAGAGGACTATTCAATTTATTTCTAAAGAGATCAAAATAATATTATTGAGCCAATTAACAATTAGTCATTTACCCTTCCATTAGGGACACTTGTATAGTCCAGTTTCAAAAAAGCCCATATGTCCGTTTGGTGAACCACCAAATCATGAGTATGCATATATCTTAATAATCTAAAAATCATTGTTTCATTTTAAAAATGTATTATCCATAAATATTCATATATTACTACATATTTAATATTTGTCCTTATCATTTTTGTAAAAAAAATGTGCCCCTTACTACTAAAATAATTTATTTTTCATATACTAGTTACTATCCAAAATTGCATAATATTTAAAAATGTTTGTTTTATATTGTTGTTAAGTTACATTGTACCAAACATCCAAAAAATAAGTATATTGTGCATTGTGCATTGTATTCAAATAATTTATTTTTAAATATATAAATACCTCTCATCAATTAAAATTGCATATTATTTAATAGAAAATGTGTCTTTCATATTATTGTCTTAACAAAAAGTCCAATTATATTATATAAATATATGTAAAAAATTGTACTTTATTTTTCCAGTTGTATATAGATTTCACAAATTAAATGACCATTTATAAAATTTGTATTTCTGGATGTTATCCTGTTGTAAACATACGTTATACTTTGAAATCAGTGGTAATATTATTGACTTATTTTTTTCATATCCCTCTATTCTACTATAAATACGTACACAATCTATGTTCGTGCAAATCATAGTGTCCTTTTTTATGTATTCTTGTATAGAATGATAGTAAGAAGACCTCTCATATAATGAGAGTGTAAGAATATTTAAATTTGTTAACAAAAATGTGTTATAGTTTATCAAATCCATATAATTTGAGGATGTTCATGGTACATCATTATATTGAAATTAATTTTTTTAAGATGATGATGTTTCATGAACAATCCTTAGATTATATAGATTTTGTGTTTTAGAGAAATAGAAATGCATATTAATTGAAGAAAATTAGTGATACAATTCTCTTTTATATTACTGGTTAGTTATATTATGAGGATTTGTGAATGCAATGAGTTGTTTCAATAATTTGGAAACTTGAGCTAATCTGATCCTTAACCATATGGGAGATGGGATTGCAAAGTCTTTTTACCATAATTTTTATTTTTCTGTTTATCAATTTTAATTGTGTATATTCATTGGTGAATATAATAGTGGGGTACAGGTGATACATCACTATATTGAAACTGTTATTTATTAGATATTTAATTATATTTAATTATTAGATAAAAATATTATATTAGAATTGTTTAGTAGTGGGGTAGTGGAGTAAATTATGGACATGTAATTTACCCATTAATTATTAGTGGTTAGTTTTGGTAGTAGTTAGTTTTAATATGTTTGTAAAGCCTATATAATGGCTAGTTTACCTTGAGTTTTATAATAAGTAAAAATAGCAGTACAAGTTCTCTGCAAACTGTAAGTGTCTTTTTTTCTCTAAGTTTTTCCAACAAAAATTCAAATATTTAAGTGATGATTTATCATACTTTAGTTTCTAATATAAATGTGTATCAATGGTAGAAAAATAATTACCTAATTTTGTTAATGTAGCTATTAGGTACTTTTGTTTCAATCCATTTTTCATTTGATGAAGAGGTCTTTGGAAAATCATCTAATCTCCTTGTTGCCTATATGGTATGTGGTATCTCACATCCTAATTCCATTCTAATCCCCTAATGTGGTGTAAGGGGTTTTATAAATTTTATTTGATATGTAAGCGTGGACTACGGGTAATGAGTTTTACTTATGATACTAAAAAAATAACTTGACAACATTCAAATGTGGTATAGAAGTGTTACAAACTACTATTTGAAAATGCTAGTTTATTATGACTACATATCAAATGAGAATTTATCAAATCAATCATCCACTTGTCTAACATATTAGAATGAACTCGGGTGTCTAATACTAAATAACACTGGGAGCTGCAGGGGACTGAAGTTTCTATTTCATGATGGTGATATTGTAAGTAAACTCGATAAATATAATGACTTGTAATTTAGAAATTCAGTTTAATTAAATTTATTTGATGGTCCTCTCTTAGTAAAATGAATAATGATACGATGAATACAGGAGGTAACTCAAGGGGAAATTGGGATTGATTTTCAAGTGTTGTGATGGAACTAATGGAGAAGCAGTCTGCATAAACTACATGGGTTCACTCTTACTCTAACCTTTAGTGTAATCCGTGGAAGCGACCAACATCAATTTATACTTATGGTTTGTGTAATCCGTTGAAACATTAAAGAAGCACATACATCTGACGAAATGCATAAATTGTATAACATTATGTTTATAGATTCTTCACTTTGTTTAACAGCCTCGCGTATATTCCTTTCTGTTTTTCCTATGTTTCTTTCTGCTTGAATTATCTCTGCATTTTCTAACGAGTCTGGATATGAAATTTAATAATAAAAATAAATACGAAATTGATGTGTTTCATTTAAGACTTTACAAATATATAATAATGGTATGTCGTCATTTACATATATAATAATTTGATTTGTGAGCAGGGAATTGGACATCTGTAGTGCGAGAATGTTTCTGTTTGTATAAATGAACGTGTTCGAAGTGGATTGGTACCTTAATTCATTTGTGGTTCGAGATGTGATGGACGTTTGCAGCTCTTCGCCTCCTCGTCAAAAATCAATTTCTTAATGTCTATATTCAATTGTAATTTACAATAATATTTTAGATCCTAATACGCTTGACCCCCGGGCCACAGCCAACGGTTAGAAACAAAGTGGTATGATGTAAGTACAGTTCTATTTAATTACAAGAGAAACCATAATGAATACTTCAAAATAGTTTGTCCAATAATCATCTAAAAAGGAAAGCCAGCTAGAAAAATAATTGCTGCCAAATTAATGTTGTTTGCTACAAAATAATGCTCTCTGACATACACCCTTTCCATTAAAGATAAATACCAGACAATGGATGCTTCAAATCTTTTTGTGTTACTTGTTATGCTTTTGGGGGTGATAGAGATGTTCTAAACTATTTTTGGTTTGCACCCATGATGGCATTTGGTCTAGTTGTATGATTCTCGCTTAGGGAGTGAGATATTCCGAGTTCAATGCTCAGAATTCCCCATTTTCATGACTATTTTAATTTTTTTTTACTGCCCAGCTTATCACATAATATTATAAGCCTATAAGTAGTTTTCCACTTTCATATGAGATGTAGCAGAATTAAAATTACTTCATAGAAATTCTACTACATTAATATTCCAATCAAACAAATATCAAAATAAAGGAATTGTCTAACATAAGTAAAGCAAAATCTAAGTAATATGAAAATTTAAGGTAAAAACAAAACCAGTTCACTTGAAAATAAAGCAGTAGCAACTACTTACTAAATCCCTTAAATTAAGCTGACTTGAAAAATAAGAATTGTTTTTTATCTCGCTACCTTAAAGAAACTCTTACCTCAAAGTTTTTGATTGGTGTCTCTGTTTTAACCCCCTTTACGCACCAAGCACCCTTAGCACATGTTATGGTCACAATCATTTAGGATATTACAATATTGACATTGCCAGGCATCTCTCAATTGGACATGTTTTTCTTTCACTAGAGTAACATCAACTTCAGATAGCCCATTTTCTAATCTTTTGAGAAAGTTTGAAAAATATCTTCTAGTTACCTTTGTTAAATTTATAAGCTCGTTATGATTTTTTATTAAATTCTTCTGAGCTAGCCTCATCCCTAAAGTATTTTTGTAGCTTATTCTCTGCGTAATCATGGAGCCTTTCCAAATCCACCTCAGACTCACCTTGTGGTTAATCAAATTGTTTTTTTTTTCGTATATGCTTCTGGTGGCATAGAATATCCATAAATATAAGTCCATTTTAACACTCGCCTTCATTCAAAATCTGCTCCCAAGCTTCCGTAAAAAAGCTATGGTGTTCTCGCTGACAATATTTTTTCTCGAGTTTCTGAAGTTTCTTATTTTATATCTCGCTTAGATCTACTAATGCTTTCTGTCTTGACTTTTCATTTACAACCAACCTTTCATAATAATGAGCATATCTCTTGATGTATTCATTGGTCCTGACCCTCTTGTTTCCCTTACCCTTGTCTCCATTACCCTTCTTCGAATTCAGGCTCGACCATGTCACCTATAAAAAAATAACAATGGAACAAGGATATTATGCTAACTCGTCTTATAGCATAAAAAGAATATAGTGAACATTCAGACTAATAGATACTAGTGTCAGTTTTCAGGGCTCGTTCCTTTCTTAAACACAAGAAACTCAAAAGCAAATTGGGAAGTATTCAGAAAATCAACAATCACAAGCTAACACCTTTGTCAAAGACTCATATTAGTTAATCAACAATGCAGGCAAAACTTTCACCTTTGCACTTGGTAAGGTACAAATTCTGTATATTGCAGATCCCGTCTTGGTGAGAGAAATTAATATAAGCAAAACATTAGACTTGGAAAGCCTACTTACTTGCAGAAGGATAGGGGGCCTCTACTACGCAAAGGTCTGATTACAACAAATCAGGAAGTTTGGTCTCACCAAAGAAAAACATTGCTCATAATCTTTTTGTAGACAAAGTCAAGGTACTCCTTATTCATAAGCTTTAGTTCTATATTATCTATTGATTGACTAGTTGAGATTATATACGTTATGTAATAATTGGTCGCAGGATATGCTAAGCATAGTGTTAGTGTCCGGGAGCAAACTAATCAAATCTTTGGAGAATGTGGTTGGGGATAGTGGGAAAATTGCAGAGATAAAAGTGGATGATTATGCGAGGGATTTCACATGCCATGTATTTTCTACTATCATGTTTGGGGAAAACTATCATATAAACACAGGCTTGTTTTCAAATATAGAGCTCTCAAACAAGCCTCTGGTTCGCCAACCGTACTCAATGGCCATCCTTTCTACAGGTGAGGAACTCCATACTTGTTCTTTCAGACTAATAACAGTAATTCAGACTAACAATCACAAGTTACTCCGAAAGTTGTTGACAAATTTTTAGTCTGCGCTAAACCAGTTACATATCTGCTAACAGAATCACTTTAAACAAACACCCAAAATCACTAAATCACACATGGCCATAAAAGAATTCACAATTAAAACCACACGAAAGATTCGAAAACCATAACAACTAAACCAAAATCAACAATTAACAAAACAAATGAAGGCCTTTTGAGCAGCCAAAACAGAGTCAACCACCACAGCTTTGACTTTACACAGATGTTCTATATATGTTGACTATACACAAATACTAATTTCGGGCTCTTTCGAAGAGAACATTAACAAAGTGACACATATATACAGTCCGAGAGACACACAAACAGTCAAAGAGAGAGTAAGAGAGAGAAAGAGAGAGAAAGAACACCTGTGTACTTAGCCTCGCCAGTTTCAGCCTCTGATTTGAGGTTTCAGCCATCGTTTGTAAACCCTAGCTGCGCCGTGAAAGAAAGAAGAGAAAGAGGGGAAACGATGTAATTGAAATTTTGGGGGTAAATAAAGTATATACCTAAAAACTAAGTCGGCTAATAATAGTTGAATTTAGCTGTGTCGTGCAATAAGACCTTGTTTGGTTGAAAAAAATGAATCAGAGTGTTTCTCCCAGTTAAGCTTCTGTATAAAACCTCCTGTTATCAACCAAAATACAAACACTATCATCCACTTTACAAAAATTTACAAACATTTAATTAAATTTCAAATTTAAAAAAATATAAATAAAGTAGCAATTGTTTGATATAAATTTTATTAATAATAATGAATTACACCAAGTCATCATCATCACTAAATTCATCATTTTCCGTTCCATTTTCTTCGTCTTCATCTTCGCTTCCTTATCATTTTTACTTTCTTCATCATCATCATGATGTATCGAGTAGTCATTTTCAAACATCCTTAATCAACAAAAAAATTTGAAGGATCACGAATAGTAACACTTTCGACATGGGAAGATGAAGCATTTGACACTTCATTTTGTAAAGCATCATCGATGATTTTGATATTTTCCTTGGTTGACACACTTTCATCACTTATCGACTCTTTGTTGTTAGAACCGTGTACCATGTTGCTTTTGTATTTAAAATATTTGGTGCATAGTACACTTGATGAGCTTGGCTAGCCAACACAAACACGTCGTCGACATTTAGTTTTGATTTGACATCCACGGTAGTCATCCGATGTCTATCAACTTTGACATGTGTCGTATGATCAAACCAATGACACTTGAAGACAATCACTTGATGTCCATTATGATAGAAGAGTTTTAAAATTTCTTCCACCCTTCCGTAATAGTTTCCATAAGTTTCATTGTAAGAAGTCCCTACAATTATAATTGTTTATAATTTTGATTAAAAGATAAAGGAAAAGTATGTTTCAAATATTATGAGTAAAAGTCTCACCGATGACAACTACACCGGAATTTGTTGAAGTGAGCTCCTTATCATTTGGGCAACTAAATTTGTAACCATTGCATTTGCACGCTTTATAAGACTCCACTTTAAACATCGGACCTCTTATTAGGTCTAGAAATTTCTTTTTGAGCTCTTCATCATCTTGTACCTAAAACATGTGTGACATGATACATAAATATAAGAATAAATTTAAAGATTGCATGAGAAATATATATAATATGTGTATAGGTGTTTATATATAAATCAAAACACATAACCTTCTTTCAAACCAATCTTTAAAATTTTCTTTTTGGTATTGTTCTTTTTCGGTGTCATTGAGAAGGGGGTAATGTTGTTGCACTAACTTCTGGAATCCACTACATTTTTTTGTTCAAAAATAAGAAAAAATAAGTTGTAAACTAAATTCTTAAATTTTGAATTAAAGAGGGTTTAGAAAAATCTTACTGCAAGTACTTTCCAACTTCCGGTGAATTAATAAGAATATAGTATGCCACAAGTTCATGTTCATCACCATTCAAGATTCTATCTCTACTTTGTAGACTAGGATGTGTCAGATATGTATAAACTTCTAACAATTCGACATCATGAAACTTTCGAGGTGCCTCATTCTGACGTAACTGACCATACACAACTTTTGAATCAAAAAATATTGAGCAAAAGTGTACACTTTCCTCCTCAATATAGCGTTGTGCCATGGAACCTTCTGCTCGAGCTTTGTTTCCAACTTTCAATTTCAGGATATGCAAGTATCTCTCAACAAAATATATCCAACGCCCATTAGTCGGACCCCCCAACTTACACTCGGTAGCTAAATGGAGTGGCAAGTGCTCCATCGGATGAAAAAACCCTGGAATGAAGACAGTTTCAAGTTTTGACATTATTCTCACTATATTTGAGTATTTGAGTATTTGACGAGCATAAATCTTGAAAGAAGTTGCACAACTCAATAATAGGATCAGCTACATGTTTCGGAAGTAAGTCACGACAAATGATAGGCAACAACTTTTGCATGAAGACGTGACAGTCATGTGCTTTCATCCCGCGAATGCAATTTTTTTTCCAATTTACGCACCTTGATATATTTGAGGCATACCCATCTGGAAGTTGTAATTCTTCAATCCACTTGAACAACTTATGAATTTGTTCTTTGGAAAGAGCGTATAGCGCATGTGGTTCCGTACCATCATCTTGAATCCACGAATCACGATGCACACTTAATTCTTTATAATCTTTCCTCGCTTTTGTGTTATCTTTGGACTTGTTTGCATCATCAAGAATTGTGTAGATTATGTTGTCAAAGAAATTTTTTCAGTTTGCATAATGTCAATGTTGTGACGAAGGCTAAGTGTCTCCCAATATGGAAGCTCAAAAAATGGAGAACTGTGAGTCCAATTATGTGTCACACCATAATCCCTTGGTTTTCTCTTTGTTGACTTTCCTGGAGGGGGAATTGTATCTGCTCGCACATGGTCTTTGCAAAAGATCCTGAATGTTTAGCGCAGACTGATCGGGTCTCAATAATTCCAAACCTTGTACTCCTTCTCAGGGGATCATCTGCTTCCAAAAAATACCGAGCAGTGCCATAAAAAGTAGATTTACCACCATGTTTGAGTTGTTTAGCTTTTACCTCTCCCATGCAAACTGGACATACCAACTTACCTAAAACATATGTGAAAAACTCAATAAATAAACATATGTGAAATTATATAAAATATGTGCACATGTGTGTGTTTAAAAAATAAAACATGTACCCTTAGTGGACCACCCACTCAGCATGGCAAGTGCAGGAAAGTCACTAATTGTCTATAAAAGTGCAGCCTTCATCATAAATTTGTACGTGAATATATGTCATATGTTTCCACCCCGGTATGCCACAATAATTTCAACTCATCAATTAGCGGCCTAAGATAAACATGTAAGTCTTTTATAGGATCCGTTGGTCCGGGAATAAGAAGAGGCATGAACATGTATGGAGCCTTAGTACAGATAGAGGGGGGAAGATTATACACAACAATCACCACAGGCCATACAGTATACTCCTTGGCATGAGCATCGTGAAAGGGATCAAATCCATTAGTACAGAGTCCGAGTCTAACATTTCTAATCTCTTTGAAAATTGTGTAAATCTACGATCAAATTGTTTCCATTCATCTCCATCTGCTGGGTGACTTAATTGACCTTCAACAACAACTCTATCATGATGCCATCTCATACATTTTGCAGTTTTCTCAGCCATGAATAAATGCTGCAATCTCGTGGTAATAGGAAAATAACGCAAGATCTTACGCGAGATCTTCTGTTTTTTAGGATCCTTTTGCACTTTGTAACGGTCTTTTTTGCATATATCACACTTGGTCTTCTCACTGTGTTCCTTGTAGAATAACATGCAATCATTCTCACAAGCATCAATCTTTTCATACTCCATGTTCAATCCTCTAATCATCTTTCGTACAGTGTAGTACTTCTCAGGCAACTTATGATCATGAGGGAATACTAATCCAATGAGGTGTAACAAGTCATCAAAACCATTATTACTACAATTATGCCTATTTTTCCAACGAAGCAACTCCATTACAAACTCCAATATTGTAAAATTGGCATTATTTGGATATATTGGTTCGGAAGCGATATTTACCATCTCGTTAAATTCTTTTACTTTTGCATTCGGTTCTTCATCAAAATCTTCGCAATCCTCAAAATCATCATCATGTGCATCATACATATCATCATCTCTGTAGCTAGTGTTGCTAAAACTCGTTCCAACATCGTTGCGTAACACATCTTTTTCCCCATGACAATCCCATCTAGTATACCATTGCATAATACAATGTCGATACAAATCAACTTTCACGGTACTAGGATACTTGTAGTACTCATTACCACAATTTTTGCACCGACATCTTATAAGACCGTTGTCTTCGGGATCAAGATTTTCAATAGTAAATTTAATGAAATTATCCACACCATTTTTGTAATCTTCCGTTAAATATTTTGCCTCATTAAATCGATGACGACCAATCCAACTACGATCGGATGTCATCTACAAAATGATCAATAAAAATAAATTACCAATTTAATTATGGAAACTAAGATTATCTCATTATTAAATACCATATTAGTCACCAAAAAATAAACAAATAATAATCACATTATTCTTGAAAAAAAATTTAATCTACTCAAATTTATAAAGATTATCACAATTAAACTATTTAAAACAAAAATCTGTAAAAGAATTACACTTACTTGATGATTTGAGATTTGAGATGCTCACATGAAGAAGTAATTTTTAGTAGAAAAGCAAAAAAAGTAGTGAAATGGGGAGAAAGTATGGAGGGAGAAACAATGGAGAAAACGGCTACTGGAATGGAGAAAGGGGTAGGGTTTCCGAAATGAGCACGGGTTAATTCAACCAGAAATAGTCGAATTTAGTACGGGTCAATTCCACCAGAAGTGGTCGAATTTAGTAACGCCCTAAAATCAGTCGAATTTATATTTATGCTACTAGTTATAGTTGTATTTATTTACATTCAACCGCAGCTGGTCGAATATAGTAAGATTTAATTCCACCAGACACGGTTAAATTTAGTATGTCAATAAATGCTTCCCACTGTAGTCGAATTTAGGAATATTCAACCGACTATGGTCGAATTTATCTCCGTTCTACCAAGGTCAGTTGAATTTATATAAATTCAACTACCTTAGGTCGAAAATATAATATTCAACCACCTACGGTCGAATTTATCTCCGTTCCACCAAGATCAGTTGAATTTATATTATTTCGACTGTTGTTGGTCGAAAATAGCAGAAATTATTCAAAAAAAAATTTTAGAGGGAAATTCCCTGCCCACTGAAAATTTTAAATTAAAGGGCGGCAATTTTTCCCGCCGATCCCACTTATTAAATTCGACCAAATTCGGTCGAATTTTTTACGCGGGATTTTTTTTTGGCGGGATTGTTCCCGCATTTTTTTCCCTCGTGCTAAATTCGACCGAAAAGAGAAGTTAGTCGAAAATAACCGTAAATTCGACCGGGTTATTTCGACCGCCGCTAAATTCGACCAAATATTGGTCGAATTTAGCCGCACCTACTAAATTCGACCGAATATAGTAGAATTTACGTGCAGTCGAATTTAATTGGTTGAAAATACCCTAATTCTCTTGTAGTGATATTTTGAAGACTACACATATATCAGTATAGATTTTTGTATTCTCTCGACAATCACAATAAAGTTTATGTGATTAAACAATAATGCCATCATAAAATCTTACATAAGTTATCACTATTTCCCGATATATATGACCTTTAAAAGTCATGGCCATACTTTAATACCCAGATATATTTATTTGATTTTCTAATTAGTAAAATATATGTTATATTAATTATGTGTTAAGTTTTATAAAAAAGCTAATAGAAGAAATAATGAAAGGCTTTATCAGGGTAATCTTTAAAGTAAATAATAGCAAATTGGCAATGATTACTAAAATCTAGCTCGTAAAGAAGCCAAAGAAGCTTGACAAGTAAATAGTTATAATATCATTGATTGATCAAACCTTAATATAGCTCGTAAAAAAGCTAAAGAAGCTTGACAAGTAAATATTTATAATATCATTAATTGATCGGCCTTCAAAATGTTAGAGAGCATCCATTTATTCAAGGCATGTGTCTACACCTTCTCTAAAAAATTTGGCATTGGTGAGTTGCAGTTAAATTTTGTGGCTTCACGCTCATAAATATAAGATTAAATAACATTCAAATCTTAATTTATTGAGAATTAAAAGATATTCAAGTTTTAATTAAACAACTTTGCAAACTTGAAGGACTATTCAATTTATTTCTAAAGAGATTAAAATAATATTTTATTGTGCCAATTAACAATTAGTCAATTACCCTTTCATTAGGGACACTTATAGTCCAGTTTCAAAAAAACTCATGTGTCCTTTTGGTGAACCACCAACAAATCATGGGTATGCATATATGTTAATAATCTAAAAATCATTTTTTCACTTTAAAAATATATTATGGATAAATATACATATTCATATATTACTACTTATTTAATATTTGTCCTTATCCTTTTTGTAAAAAAAATGTGCCCCTTACTCCTAAAACAATTGATTTTTGGATATACTATCTCTTACTATCCAAAATTACATAATATTTAAAAATGTTTGGTTTATATTGTAGTTAAGCTACATTGTACATAACATTAAAAAAATTATATTGTGTATTGTGCATTGTATTCAAATAATTTTTTTTTAAATATGTAAATACCTCTCATCAATTAAAATTGCATATTTTTAATAAAAAATGTGTCTTTCATATTATGGTCATAACAAAAATTGTTGTGAATAAGTGAATACAGTTCAATCAAACTTGTTAGAGTTTAATCAAATAACTGGGAAAATACACAATGTATGCTAAGTGTTAACTTTTATTATATGAGTGCTAAGTACATATATATGAAAAACATAAACAGAAACAAATGACTTAGCTACATACAAACTAAAAGAACATGGCAACTAACTTCCTATTACAACTCATTATTCAAAGGTAACTGATAAACACCTAAAAAGACTCGAGGAATACATTGACTATGTCCAACACATAGACTCCACATTTGCAGATCGAGCCAACCAACAAGGACAAACAAATAGTGAAGCCCACAAACTCACATTAAAGCCCAACAAAAAAGTCCAACTATATTATATATAAATATATGTAAAAAATTGTATTTTTCCAGCTGTATACAGATATCATAAATTAAATGACTATTTATGAAATTTGTATTGGTGATGTTATCCAGCTGTAAACATACGTTATACTTTGAAATCATTGGTAATATTACTGACTTATTTTTTCATATCCCTGTATTCTACTATAAATACCTGCATAATCTATGTTCCTCATATACAAATTACAAATCAAAGAGTGTCCTTGTTTATACATTCTTGTATAGAATGATAGTAAAAGGACCTCTCATATAATGATAATTTAAAAATATTCAAATTTGTAAACAAAAATTTGTTATAGGTTATCAAATCCATATAATTTGAGGATGTTCATGGTACATCATTATATTGAAATTAATTTTTTAAGATGATGATGTTTCATGAACAATCCTTAGATTATATAAATTTCCTTTGTTAACAGTTGTATTCATAGAAATAGAAATGCATATTAATTGAAGAAAATTAGTGATATAATTTTTTTTATATTACTGGTTAGTTATATTATCGAGGATTTGTGAATGCAATGAGTTGTTTCAATAATTTGGAAACTTGAGCTAATATGATCCTTAACCATATGGGAGATCGGATTGCAAAGTCTTTTTGCCATAATTTTTAATTTTCTGTTTATCAATTTTAATCATGTATGTTTATATTCATAGGTGAATATAATAGTGGGGTACCGGTGATATATGAGTATATCAAAATTCAAATATTTAATTAATAATTTATCATACTTTAGTTTCTAATATCAATATGTATCAATGGGAGAAAAATAATTAGCTAATTTTGTTAATGTGGCTATTAAGTACTTTGGTCACAATCAATTTTTCATTTGATGAAGAGGTCTTTGGAAAATCATCTAATCTCCTTGTTGACTCTATGTCATCTGGTATCCCACACCCCTAATTCCATTCTAATGAGCTAATGTGTGTGTAATGAGTTTTATAAATTTTCATTTGACATGTAATGGTGGACTACCTCACAATGAGTTTTACTTATGATACTAAAAAATATAGCTCGACAACATTCAAATGCGGTATAGGAGTGTTACAAACTACTATTTGAAAATGCTAGTTTATTATGACTACATTTCAAATGAGAATTTCCCAAATCAATTATCCAAGCTTCAACATATTAGAATGAACTCGGGTGTTTGATACTAAATAACACTAGCAGCTGCAGGGGATTCAAGTTTCTACTTCATGATGGTGATATGCCTCTAAGTAAACCCGATAAATATAATCCCTTATAATTTAGAAATTCAGTTTAATTCAATTCTTTTGATAGTCCTCTCTTAGTAAAATAAATAATGATACGATGAATAGAGGAGGTAACTCAAAGGAAAACTGGGATTGATTTGCAAGTGTTGTGATGGAACTAATGTAGAAGCAGTCTACATAAACTACACGCGTTCACTCTTGCTCTAGCCTTTAGTGTAATCCATGGAAGCGACCAAGATCAATTTATACTTATGGTCAGTGTACAATATTCTCTAAAAAATGGTTGGAACATCAAAAAAGCACATATATGTGACCGACGGCATAAATTGTATAATATTATGTTTATAGATTCTTCACTTTGTTTAACAACATCCTGTGTATTCCTTTTTGTTTTTTCTTATGTTCCTTTCTGCTTTGAATTATGTCTGCATTTTCTAGTGAGTTTGGATATGAAATTTAATAATAAAAAAGAATAAGAAAATGATGGGTTTCATTTAAGACTTTACAAATATGTAATAATGGTATGTCGCCATTTACATGTATAATAATTTGAATTGTGAGCACGGAATTGGAAATCTGTAGTGTGTGGATATTTCTATTTGTATTAAATGAACGTGTTCGAAGTGGATTGGTAGCTTAGTCATTTTATAATTAAATAACAGCGTTCAAATACCCGAATCTGACTTTAAAATGATTTAATAATAGTTATCGAGCCTTGAAAATAATTTAAAATAATATTTTAAAACTCGAAACTATTTTTCAAAATTTTTAAATCAAAATTAATAAATAAATCTAATTAAAAATCAATTAAAATTAATTAATAATTAAATAAATCAATTAATCAATTAATTTTTGAATTAATTGATCAATTAAATAATTAATTATCCACTAAAATTAATTATTTAATTAATTCAGATTTTTTTTTGAATTAAAAATAATTTTCGTAATTAAAATAATGATTTTTGGAATTTTTAAATTATTAAAAACAATTTTCTGAAAATAAATATAGACATAATATCATTTTTATAATTTTTATAATTAGAAATCCATTTTTTATAAGTTTTTAAAACAGGGTTTATAAAAATTTGCCACCTTCTTCCTCGGTCGCCGGCGGCAGCCATTGCCGGCCGACCTCAAGCTCGAAAATCTGTCCAGAATTCCCTCAAAAGATGCAGATTAAAAGCAGTGTAGAGCAGGAACATCATCGTGGTTTCTTAGGTCGTAAACGATACCCGAGTCGGCCGGAAAACCGACTGGAATTCACGTCGCCGGTGATGTCAGATTTTCTGACGACTTTCAGTCGACATCCAATAGACAAAATTTTAACATGGTTTGATTGCTGGTGAGACGATCTACATCTCTACAGTCTGCAAACATGCCCAAATTTAACGGGTTTAAAAATCTGGCCAAAACATGAATTTTCCGATTAATTTTTTCAAGAACACCAAGAACATTCAAACTCGAAGATCAAACGAACTTTTCTACATGTTAATGAACTCCAAATTTGACATATAATATACCAAAATGAAAAAGATAAAATTATCTACAAGATACAATCATCAATTATATAAAAAACATCAACATCAAAAATTCCTATTTTAATCATTAATTAATTCGAATTAAAATAATTAAATAAGAAAATCACCTAGATTTCTGCACTGAAATGGATGATTGATTATGAAAGAAATTTTCGAGAGCTTCGATTCGGTATATGGCACGCTTGATTCTGAGTTCGATAACGCTTTCGAAATTGAGTTTGATTCTGAAGAACGTGACGATTTTACAGAGTTTTCTCTGTATTTTCTATATTTTTACTGATCGATTATGATTATATGAATAAAATGAAATAATAAATAGGCTATTTATATTTATGGAATATTAATATGTGTTGGATCATATTGGATAAAAAAATAAGTTACTTTGCCGCTAAGAAACTGCAAAAATGATCCGATTGGATAATGTTTTTGATAACTATCAACCTGTTTTGGATAATTATTAAAACTTTTGGATAACTATTAAAACTTTTGGATAATTATCAAGACCGGGCCTCTTATAAAACACTTTATCTGAAGATAATGTTATCGAAATGGTTATAGTATCGAAAATTTTGCACCGGGACACGCACGGGTCAAACCGTAATCCGAACAAAAAAGTCAAATCACGGAAAATGTCCGGAATTATCAGATTGGATTAGGAAGGAATTTTTTGAAGAGTTTCGGGTTGTAAAAACGCAAAAACGGTTGAAGTTGGACGATTCCGGGCTTTATAAAATAGTTTTGTAATTATTCAGAAAATAATTAATAAAGTCATAAATCATTATAAAATCGTATAACAATCCAAAAATTATCAGAAAAATACCATAATTATCTATATTTTATTCTGGACATAATAAAATTAACATGCCTATACTCTACCATATATAAACATCCATATAACAACACCAATCATCAGATAATTCACCAAAAATCAGATAATAATCATATAATAATCACATAATAATTATTTATTGATAGAAACAGTTACACGTTATGTCCCGGATATTACAATAGAGGAGGTAACTCAAAATTATAGGGAATGTTGGGATTGATTTGCCAGTGTTGTCATGCAACCAATGGAGAAGCAGTCTGCATAAACTACACGGGTTCAGTCTTGCTCTAGTCTTCAGTGTAATCCATGGAAGAGACCACGACCAATTTATACTTATGGTCCGTGTACAATATTCTCTTAAAAAATTGATTGAAACATCAAAGAAGCAAATATATGTGACTGAATGCATAAATTGTATAACATTATGTTTATAGATTCTTCACTTTATTTAACAATCTCCCGTATATTCCTTTCTGTTTTTGCCTATGTTCCTTTCTGCTTTGAATTATGTCTGCATTTTATAGCGAGTCTAGATGTGAAATTTAGATATAAAGAAGAATACGAAAGTGATGGATTTCATTTAAGACTATAATAATATGTAATAATAGTATATCGCCATTTCATGTATAATAATTTGAATTATGAACGGGGAATTGGACATGTGTAGTCTGAGGATGTATCTGTTTGTATTAAATGAACGTGTTCGAAGTGGATTGGTAGCTTAATCGATTTATGGTTCGAGATGTGATGGACATTTGTATCCCTTCGGCTCCTCATCAAAAATCAATTTCTTAATGTCAATATTCAGTTGTAATTTACAATAATATTTTAGATCCTAATACGCTTGACCCCTAGGCCACAACAAATGGTTAGAAACAAAAAGGTATGGGGTAAGTGCAGTTCTAGTGAATTATAAGAGAACCATAATGAATACTTCATTTCTCAGAATTCCCTATTTTCCCTCACATTCGAATCAAACAAACATTAAAATATAGGAATTGTCTAATATACGGAAAACAAAATCTAAGTAATATAAAAATTTAAGGTAAATACAAAACGAGTTCACTTGCAAACAAAGCGGTAGCAACTACTTACTAAATCTCTTAAATTAAGCTGAGTTGAAAAATATGAAATTTTTTTATCTCGCTGCCTTAAAGAGACTCTTACCTCGAAATTCTTGAGTGGTGTCTCTATTTTAGCCCCCTTTACGCACCAAGCACCATTAGCACATGTTATGGTCACAATCATTTAGGGCAGTACGGTATTGACACTTCCAGGCATCTGTCAATTGGACATGCTTTTCTTTCACTGGAGTAACATCAACTTCAGATAGCCCATTTTCTAATCCTTTGAGAAAGTTCGAAAAATATCTTCCAGTTACCTTAGTTAAATTTATAATCTCCTTACGAATTTTTTTATTAAATTCTTCTGAACTAGCCTCATCCCTAAAGTATTTTTGCAGCTTATTCTCTGCATAATCATGGAGCCTTTCTAAAGCCACCTCAGCCTCACCTTGTAGTTACTCAAATACCTTTGTTTTCGTATATGCTTCTCGTGGCAGAGAATATCCATAAATATAAGTCCATTTTAATACTCGTCTTTATTAAAAAATCTGCTACCAAGCTTCCGTAAAAAAACTTAGGTGTTCTCACTAACAATGTTTTTTCTCCAGGTTCGAGTTTCTGAAGTTTCTTTTTTTTATCTCGCTTAGATCTGATAATGCTTTCTCTCTTGAATTTTCATTTACAGCCCACCTTTTATAAAATTGAGCATATCTCTTGATGTATTCGTGAGCCGATGCTCTAAGTCTAACAACTTCACATTATGCTCTCCTCACAGTCTTCTAATAACAGTTACACGCCTTAGGATCATGTGCATTCCATGATCTTAGGCATATCCAACAAAACTCGTGCTTGCAAGGACGCTTACAAGTACTCAGTAGTATGCTCCAATTGTACGTACAAACATCGAAAGTTCGTGTTCTATGATTTAGATGATAAATGCATCCAACATGTTTTGAAGACTACACGTGTATCATTATTGATTTTTGTATTCTCTGGACATTCACAAGAAAGTTTCTACGATTAAACAAGAATACCATGATAAAATCTTACATAAGTTATCACCATTTCCCTGTATATATGACCTTTAAAAGTCATGGCCATACTTTAATACCCAGATATATTTATTTGATTTTCTAATTAGTAAAATATATATTATATTAATTATGTGTTCATTTGTATAAAAAACCTATTAGAAGAAATAATGAATGGCTTCATCACGGTAATCTTTAAAGTCAATATTAGCAAATTGGCAATGATTACTAAAAT
The DNA here is from genome assembly GCF_009905375.1 of Apium graveolens. Taxonomy (NCBI): domain Eukaryota; kingdom Viridiplantae; phylum Streptophyta; class Magnoliopsida; order Apiales; family Apiaceae; genus Apium; species Apium graveolens. The sequence continues at coordinate 28,949 of NW_027419141.1, forward strand.
CTAGTTCGTAAAGAAGCTAAAGAAGCTTGACAAGTAAATAGTTATAATATCATTGATTGATCAAACCTTAATATAGCTGGTAAAGAAGCTAAAGAAGCTTGACAAGTAAATAGTTATAATATCATTGATTGATCGGCCTTCTAAATGTTATAGAGCATCCATTTATTCAAGGCATATGTCTACAACTTCTGTGAAAAATTTGGCATTGGTGACTTGATGCACCTAAATTTTGTGGCTTCATGCTCATAAATATAAGATTGAATAACATTAAAATCTTAATTTATTTAGAATTTAAAGATATTCAAGTTTTAATTAAACAACTTTGCAAATTTAGAGGACTATTCAATTTATTTCTAAAGAGATCAAAATAATATTGTATTGAGCCAATTAACAATTAGTCATTTACCCTTCCATTAGGGACACTTGTATAGTCGAGTTTCAAAAAAGCCCATATGTCCTTTTGGTGAACCACCAAATCATGAGTATGCATATATCTTAATAATCTAAAAATCATTGTTTCAATTTAAAAATGTATTATCGATAAATATTCATATATTACTACATATTTAATATTTGTCCTTATCATTTTTGTAAAAAAAATGTGCCCCTTACTACTAAAATAATTTATTTTTCGATATACTATCTGTTACTATCCAAAATTGCATAATATTTAAAAATGTTTATTTTATATTGTTGTTAAGTTACATTGTACCAAACATCCAAAAAATAAGTATATTGTGCATTGTGCATTGTATTCAAATAATTTATTTTTTAAATATATAAATACCTCTCATCAATTAAAATTGCATATTACTTAATAGAAAATGTGTCTTTCATATTATTGTCTTAACAAAAAAGTCCAACTATATTATATATAAATATATGTAAAAAATTGTACTTTATTTTTCCAGCTGTATATAGATTTCACAAATTAAATGAGCATTTATAAAATATGTATTTCCTCGATGTTATCATGTTGTAAACATACGTTATACTTTGAAATCAGTGGTAATGTTATTGACTTATTTTTTTCATATCCCTCTATTCTACTATAAATACGTACACAATCTATGTTGGTGCAAATCATAGAGTGTCCTTTTTTATGTATTCTTGTATAGAATGATAGTAAGAAGACCTCTCATATAATGATAGTGTAAGAATATTTAAATTTGTTAACAAAAATGTGTTATAGTTTATCAAATCCATATAATTTGAGGATGTTCATGGTACATCATTATATTGAAATTAATTTTTTTAAGATGATGATGTTTCATGAGCAATCCTTAGATTATATAGATTTTGTGTTTTAGAGAAATAGAAATGCATATTAATTGAAGAAAATTAGTGATACAATTTTCTTTTATATTACTGGTTAGTTATATTATTGAGGATTTGTGAATGCAATGAGTTGTTTCAATAATTTGGAAACTTGAGCTAATGTGATCCTTAACCATATTGGAGATGGGATTCTTTTTACCATAATTTTTATTTTTCTGTTTATCAATTTTAATTGTGTATATTCATTGGTGAATATAATAGTGGGGTACAGGTGATACATCACTATATTGAAACTGTTAGATTTATGCTTCAAATATTGTCTAGTTAATTATATTTAATTATTAGATGTTTTAGATATTTAGCAATAGATTAATTATTAGATAAAAATATTATATTAGCATTGTTTAGTAGTGGGGTAGTGGAGTAAATTATGGACATGTAATTTACCCATTAATTATTAGTGGTTAGTTTTGGTAGTAGTTAGTTTTAATATGTTTGTAAAGCCTATATAATGGCTAGTTTACCTTGAGTTTTATAAAAGTAAAAATAGCAGTACAAGTTCTCGTAAGTGTCTTTTTTTCTCTAAGTTTTTCCAACAAAAATTCAAATATTTAAGTGATGATTTATCATACTTTAGTTTCTAATATAAATGTGTATCAATGGTAGAAAAATAATTACCTAATTTTGTTAAAGTAGCTATTAGGTACTTTTGTTTCAATCCATTTTTCATTTGATGAAGAGGTCTTTGGAAAATCATCTAATCTCCTTGTTGCCTATATGGTATGTGGTATCTCACATCCTAATTCCATTCTAATCCCCTAATGTGTGTGTAAGGGGTTTTATAAATTTTCATTTGATATGTAAGCGTGGACTACGGGTAATGAGTTTTACTTATGATACTAAAAAAATAACTTGACAACATTCAAATGTGGTATAGGAGTGTTACAGACTACTATTTGAAAATGCTAGTTTATTATGACAACATGTCAAATGAGAATTTATCAAATCAATCATCCACTTGTCTAACATATTAGAATGAACTCGGGTGTCTAATACTAAATAACACTCGGAGCTGCAGGGGATTGAAGTTTCTATTTCATGATGGTGATATGCCTGTAAGTAAACCCGATAAATATAATGACTTTTAATTTAGAAATTTAGTTTAATTAAATTTATTTGATGGTCCTCTCTTAGTAAAATGAATAATGATACGATGAATAAAGGAGGTAACTCACAAAGGAGGTAACTCACAGGAAAACAGGGATTGATTTACAAGTGTTGTGATGAAACTAATGGAGAAGCAATCTACATAAACTACACCTATTCACTCTTGCTCTAGCCTTTAGTGTAATCCATGAAAGCGACCAAGATCAATTTATACTTATGGTCTGTGTTTAATATTCTCTAAAAAAATTGGTTGAAACAGCAAAAAAGCACATATATGTGACCGGATGCATAAATTTTATAACATTATGTTTATAGATTCTTCACTTTCTTTAACAGCATCCCGTATATTCCTTTCTGTTTTTTCCTATGTTCCTTTCTGCTTTGAATTATGTCTGCATTTTCTAACGAGCCTGGATATAAAATTTAATAATAAAAAAATACAAAATTGATCGGTTTCATTTAAGACTTTACAAATATGTAATAATGGTATGTGGCCATTTACATGTATAATGATTTGAATTGTGAGCAGGGAATTGGATATGTGTAGTCTGAGGATGTTTCTTCTGTTTGTATTAAATGAACGTGTTCGAAGTGGATTGGTAGCTTAATACATTTGTGGTTCGAGATGTGATGGACGTTTGTAGCTCTTAGGCTCCTCATTAAAAATTAATTTCTTAATGTCTAGTAATTTAAAATAATATTTTACATCGTAATACGCTTGACCCCAGGCCAAAGCCAACGGTTAGAAATAAAAAGGTATGAGGTTAGTGTAGTTCTAGTAAATTACAAGAGAAACCATAATGAATACTTCAATTCTCAGAATTCCCCATTTTCCCTCACATTCCAATCAAAAAAACATTAAAATATAGGAATTGTCTAACATAAGGAAAACAAAATCTAAGTATTATGAAAATTTAAGGTAAAAACAAAACCAGTTCACTTGCAAAAAAAGCAGTAGCAACTACTTACTAAATCTCTTAAATTAATTTGAGTTGAAAAATATGAATTTTTTTTATTTCGCTGCCTTAAAGAAGCTCTTACCTCGAAATTCTTGAATGGTGTCTCTGTTTTAGCCCACTTTACGCACCAAGCACCTTTAGCATATGTTATGGTCACAATCATTTATGGCAATACAGTATTGACACTTCCAGACATTTGTCAATTGGACATGCTTTTCTTTCACTGGAGTAACATCAACTTCAGATGGCCCAATTCTAATCCTTTAAGAAAGTTCGAAAAATATCTTCCAGTTACCTTAGTTAAATTTATAATCTCCTTACGATTTTTTTTATTAAATTCTTCTGAGCTAGCCTCATCCCTAAAGTATTTTTGCAGCTTATTCTTTGTGTAATCATGGAGCCTTTCTAAAGCCACCTCAGCCTCACCTTGAGGTTACTCAAATACCTTTGTTTTCGTATATGCTTCTCGTGGCATAGAATATCTATAAATATAAGTCCATTTTAATACTCGTCTTTATTCAAAAATATGCTACCAAGCTTCCGTAAAAAAGCTATGGTGTTCTCGCTAACAATGTTTTTTCCCGAGTTTCGAGTTTCTGAAGTTTCTTATTTTTTTATCTCTCTTAGATCTGCTAATGCTTTCTCTCTTGACTTTTCATTTACAACCCACCTTTCATAATATTGAGCATATCTCTTGATGTATTCCTGAGCCGATGTTCTAAGTCTAACAACTTCTCTCCTCACAGTCTCCTAATAACCTTTACACGCCTTAGGATCATGTGCATTCCATGATCCTAGGCATATCCAACAAAACTCATGCTTGGAAAGACGCTTACAAGTACTCAGTAGCATGCTCCAACAGTACGTACAAACATTGAAAGTTCGTGTTCTCTGATTTAGATGATAGATGCATCCAACATTACAAGAAATTCGGCTAAATTCGACCGAATTTTTTCGGTCCAATTTAGCTAAATTCGACTGAAAATGGTCGAATTTAGCTCAATTCAACCGGCATTGTGTTGGTCGAACAGAGGCTGGTCGAAAATGATGAATCCGGTCGAATTTATCTAAATTCGACCGCCCTAAATTCGACTGCCTAAATTCGACCACCCTAAATTCGACTAACTAAATTCGACTATTTTTTGTGTTAATTTATTTTGCAAATTTTTGAATGAAATTTCAAATTATTTTCAAAAAAAATCAAATATCCCGCCAAAATAATAAATTCAACCAAATCTGGTCGTACCTAAATTCGATCTAATATAGTCAGATACCAACTTCGACTATCTTTGGTTAAATATAAATTCGACCTGATATGGTCACACACTATATTCGACCACATATTGTCATTAAAAATACGACCAGCTTTGGTTGATTTTAGCTATAAAATTTACTTTTGTGGTCGAATATAATATACCAGATTTTTTTTTCAAGCTATATTAGTCTAAGTTCAGTCGTATTTAACATGCTAAAGCTTTAATTGCTTTCCAATCAAATTAAATATGTAATTTATAAATTTGCTACCTATTTATAGTAATACCACTAACATCTCATTTTGCAATTATAATCCCCAAATAAGCATTCAAAAATGATAAAAATACAAACATGTAACCATTAGTAAAATTAAAATTAATAAAGCAAAGTGCTAAATTATCCCAGTATTTTTCATTACATACACCGCTAATTCATCCCAGTACTTTTCATTACATACACCGCTTAATATTTTTTATTACATGCTTGAACGGAATTTTGTAAAAGATAAGTCCAAAATAAGGCAGTAAGGCCTGAAGGAGAGGATACATATGTGCGAGTGGATCTTCATCTTCAAAGTTGTCCATGTCATCCACCTTCACAGCCTTTGTGTCGTCCACCGTAGTATCCTTCTCTACTAGACTCTCCTGGAAAATAATGCAATTATTAAAAAACCGTTTCATATCAGAACCACTGGAAAATTATGCTACATAACCACTATAAAATTATATGACATAACCACTGTAAAATTATACCTCCGCAATGATTTTATCATTGTCCTTCAACACTAGAGGAAGCAAACTGTTAGCTGCCTGTGCATAATATGCCTACAATACATGTTGACTTGGGTCTGGAAATGCAGCAGCAGCTAAGTTATGCACATTTTCATCCAAAACAGATTGTTTCACTACACGCATAGGCAAGGACTGGACCATCTCCTTCATTTCATCTAAAATCTTTACCATCCTCAAACAAATCTCATCTGGAACACTAGCTCGAACTTGAGAATTTCTAGACATTTTTCTGCTGATCCACTGTGATGCTTTCTCTGCTCCAATAAGCTCTGGCAGTGTTTCACGGGGATGAAGAAAGACGATCCCCTTGTTTGGAGGCTTAGCTTGAATCAAAACTTCGAGTTCTTTCTTCCTCCGAATTTCTTTTCTGGTTCGAGGGGATAGCGGTTGATCACCAGGTGAAAACTCAGGTGATTCAGCTTTAACAGCAAGCAAAGTTTTCATTTTTTCCTGAAATATGCAATACTTCGAATCAAACCTAACCCCGAATTGCAATAACATAATATTGTACATACTTTAATGGGGCATAAGGATTCATGTTCACTGTAAATAGCATAGTGATCATTACAAAATCGCTCAACTTTATGTCACAATTGCATAAAGCTGTTAATTATTACTACAAACTATTATATGTATCTCATATTTTATTGGAAGTAAAAATTAACCACAAACTGTTTACTTAATGCTTGATCAAAATTGATATTCTTCATCATCATACCCCCCAAAAAAAAAACTTTCATGCACATGTAACATACAAAAAGGTCACAAACAAATCCAATACATAATTAATCTGTTTATCAAGATATCACTACATCTGTAAAAGATAAAAGATCAACCATAAAATTCAAGTGTTGATAGAGCATAACAACAAAAATGGCACAACCAAGAAGGGATGATCAAACTGTAATATAAATTTTAAGTTTTAACCAAGACCCAGTTTCAGACTACGAACTACATATATGGAGGAAAGATGCAAGGAACAAATAATTCAGAGGGTCTAATACTTAAGGCACAACAATGTATTTACATGTTTATAGGATGATGGTCAGTCAATCCTAGAGGCTTATTCTCGGGTTCTTGCAAACTTAGCATTCATCATACTCTCTAGGATAGGAGATATTCTGCAGGAAGAAGTTTTAAGTAATCCGAATTCCCCTGTTGCAACATGCAACTTTCCCGGAGTAAACCTTAACAGAAGTGATAAGAGGATGCCAAGTCTGAAATTGAGACCCTCTCTCATCAATCAGATGAATATTGTAGATGGCCAGTTTCGTGAACCAAATATAATCAAGTACAGCAAATATGGGTCCTAGGACAATGAACACAGAAAGAGTTTAATGACCAGAACAACTGGTCAAAGTAGAGTATGGTGCCTAAGCAGAGATGCATGTGGCAGTCTTTCGACTCTTTCCCCTCAAAGTTCCCACTGATGCCCCACTGATATATGTTGTAAATACACATAATAACAGGATGTGGTTTAGGATGTTACCAAATATGGTGTAGCAACACTTTTAGTATAAACATAGGGAGGGACAGATCTCATGACTATTTAGCTGAGAATGAACATTACCCTCATTAATTTACACATTAAGCCTAAAAATATATTCTTATAGTTAAAATATTTTTAAGTCTAAATGCTTTACAATTATTGCACCATCCTCTTTATGTTCTTTTTCTGCAACTTTCTACTGCCCAAACAAATTCTAACGCCATTATTTGCATTGTCTTCAGTCCATTTGTGATTTTTTTAATAAATTCAATGAACATTTTATAACAGTCTGCAAAGGTAGGACATATTAGTGTACATACTTTGTCTGGTTAGTTCACAGGTAATATTTCAGCCACACCTAACACAAACAAACAATAATAGTCCTGATTAAATATACTTAAGAAACCACACCTAACGCAAATAAGATGATTAAGATTATTATCACTGTATATTTACTTGGTAGCTTAATCGATTTATGGTTCGAGATGTGATGGACGTTTGTATCCCTTCGGCTCCTCATCAAAAATCGATTTCTTAATGTCAATATTCAGTTGTAATTTACAATAATATTTTAGATCCTAATACGCTTGACCCCTAGGCCACAACAAATAGTTAGAAACAAAAAGGTATGAGGTAAGTGCAGTTCTAGTGAATTACAAGAGAACCATAATGAATACTTCAATTCTCAGAATTCCCTATTTTCCCTCACATTCAAATCAAACAAACATTAAAATATAGGAATTATCTAATATAAGGAAAACAAAATCTAAGTAATATGAAAATTTAAGGTAAATACAAAACCAGTTCACTTGCAAACAAAGCGGTAGCAACTACTTACTAAATCTCTTAAATTAAGCTGAGTTGAAAAATATGAAATTTTTTTATCTCGCTGCCTTAAAGAGACTCTTACCTCGAAATTCTTGAATGGTGTCTCTGTTTTAGCCCCCTTTACGCACCAAGCACCTTTAGCACATGTTATGGTCACAATCATTTGGAGAAGTACAGTATTGACACTTCCATGCATCTGTCAATTGGACATGCTTTTCTTTCACTGGAGTAACATCAACTTCAGATAGCCAATTTTCTAATCCTTTGAGAAAGTTCAAAAAATATCTTCCAGTTACCTTAGTTAAATTTATAATCTCCTTACAATTTTTTTTATTAAATTCTTCTGAACTAGCCTCATCCCTAAAGTATTTTTGCAGCTTATTCTCTGCATAATCATGGAGCCTTTCTAAAGCCACCTCGGCCTCACCTTGTAGTTACTCAAATACCTTTGTTTTCGTATATGCTTCTCGTGGCAGAGAATATCCATAAATATAAGTCCATTTTCTCCAGGTTCGAGTTTCTGAAGTTTCTTTTTTTTTATCTCGCTTAGATCTGATAATGCTTTCTCTCTTGACTTTTCATTTACAGCCCACCTTTCATAAAATTGAGCATATCTCTTGATGTATTCGTGAGCCGATGCTCTAAGTCTAACAATTTCACATTATGCTCTCCTCAAAGTCTCCTAATAACAGTTACACGCCTTAGGATCATGTGCATTCCATGATCTTAGGCATATCCAACAAAACTCGTGCTTGCAAGGACGCTTACAAGTACTCAGTAGTATGCTCCAACTGTACGTACAAACATCGAAAGTTCGTGTTCTATGATTTAGATGATAAATGCATCCAACATGTTTTGAAGACTACACGTGTATCATTATTGATTTTTGTATTCTCTCGACAATCACAAGAAAGTTTCTACGATTAAACAACAATACCATGATAAAATCTTACATAGGTTATCACAATTTCCCTGTATATATGACCTTTAAAAGTCATGGCCATACTTTAATACCCAGATATATTTATTTGATTTTCTAATTAGTAAAATATATATTATATTAATTATGTGTTAATTTGTATAAAAAAGCTATTATAAGAAATAATGAATGGCTTCATCACGGTAATCTTTAAAGTCAATATTAGCAAATTGGCAATGATTACTAAAATCTAGCTTGTAAAGAAGCTAAAGAAGCTTGACAAGTAAATAGTTATAATATCATTGATTGATCAAATGTAATATCCGGGAAAATTATGTGAATATTATATGTTAAATAAATAAATATTGTGTCTTTTATAAATTTAAAGTAATTATTGCTATGATATGAGGTGTTTTAACTATTATGTGTGTTTTTGTGCGGGCCAGAAATTTTTTTTTCGATTGATTAAAAAAAATGTTTAAATTACAATTATAAGAACTTATTTGCAATCGGGACGTGTATTATTAGCATCTTTATTAAGATACCTGTTTTATTTGATTTTATGTGCGTTTGAATGTATTTTACGTGTTTTCGGGATTTTCTGGTAATTTAGGGATCATTTTTGTTTTTCAAAAATCAACAGACCGGGACGACAAACCCCACAAAATCGATGTTTTTATTTTTATAAAATTATTTGTACTTCAAATACCCTTTATTTTTATATTTTTGAATTATTCACAATTTTTGGGAATTTTGACATTAATTTTTGTATTTTATTATTTTTAAAATTATTCCCCGTAATTACTATTTTGGGGCCCTAATTATTATAATTAAAGGATAAAAACACCCTAATTTGATTTTAGGGATATAATTTCAGGTTAATATAAATAGCTAATTAAAATCAGTTTAATCCATTTTATTTTAATAAAATTTCAGAAAATAAATTTATTCAAGAACAAGGTTCTTGGGGGTGAAATTTCATTCTTGAACTTTATCTTGTGATTCCAAGAGCGTTTCTGATCTGTTTTGAGCGATCTACATACCGATTTGAAGCTCTTAACGAGCCCAATCTATTGGTACCGATTTCATTAGCTAAGATGTAGTATTTTGTGATTTCGATTTTGGGTAGTTATGGTCTAAATTCGTTCTTGATCTTGGATGTATTGTTTGATGATTTGGTTGAGTTATAATTGTTTCTGGGATGGTAAGGAGTAGTTTAGCACTTTGTTTCGTTAATTTTGATTACGATTTAGGTTAGTTCGAGTTCTTAATTTTCTTGATTTTCCTATTTAATTTCTGATATTATCGTGATGTTCTTGGTGATTGTGATGCTTAAGATAGCTTTATATTGATCTGGGCTTTAATTCGAGGGGTAAATCGATGATTTTGGTGCTGTATTTGGATTAAACCCGAGTTCGCCGGATTCTGGAACTCGTGGCCGGTTTCTATGGCCGTTTTAGCCGGAATCGACGAACTCTGGTTCGTTTTAGAAGGTTGTTCGGCTTTTCGAGTTGCTGGCTTGGTGTCGTATTAATTCAGGGGAAGAAAGGGGCGAATAGAGGTGTTTGGGGGGAGGTTTAGAACCGCCGGAGTCCGGCGAAGGCCGCCGGAATCTGGGGATTTCCCAGAAACCGGTCTGTGTTCTTCCCGACCCGGTTGGATTCTTTTAACCCGGTTGTGACCCGGTCGTTTGACCCGGGTTCAATCTGATTTCCCCCAAATGCAAACCCAAAAACCTGTTTCTGTTTACTTTTATTTCAAAATTCATTTTCTTACTTTTAAAAATCATTTAATTTGTTTTCAAAAATCATTTAATAATTACTTAAATACTAAAATTTATTTTCTTAATTATTTTAAATTCCTAAAATTATTTTCTTTAATTATTTTCAAAAATATAATTTGATTTAATTATTTATAGTTTATTTTAGTTAATTATTTATGAATTTAATTAATTGATTAAAAATCAATTAATCAATTAATTTTATTTTTAAATAGTTAAATAAATGTAAATTATTTATAATTAATTCAAATAATTTCTGAAATTTTATTTTAAGGTTTTAAAAATTATATTTTGGTATTTAAAAATCAATTATTATTATTATTAATTGATTTAAATCTATTTATTTCTTATTTTAATCATAATAATTAAACCGTTCGTCTGTTTAATAAGAAATGAACACGTACAGACTCAGAAAAATATTGTGCTTCCAATAAAAATACTTTTTAGTCCTAATCTCTTTTGTATTGCAATGTCATGTGAGATATATATCAGTTTGAGTCGGTATCTGATCGGTAAATATTATTATTGAACTGATTTTTATTCTGAACGCACTGAGACGTACCTTTTTAATGATCTGACTTATGTGTTACATGAAATATGTGAGTACATGTTATACGAATACCATGATTACGTGTTACATGATATACATACTATCTGTTACAGTTTTAAAATGCCATGCTAGTTATAAACGATCGGGTAGATGTTAAGACGTATAGTTACGTCGATTGAGTTTGGTCTATCAATTAAGATAGTTCTTTTGTTTATAGAATCGAGTAGCAAGGAGTGCAGTCAAGTGTTAGACGGAGATAGTAGCCAGCAGTTATAAGCAGAGTTATAGTAAGAAGTTGTCGAGCATACCAGGCAAGTACCCTAACTTCACTTATCGTTCAAGTGATGTTCATTTCGAACTATATTATGCAAGTATTCTCCCCTATTTTAAATTCAGAATAGCTTATTGTTTTACATATTAAAATATAAGAACTGGTTATAAATACTTTGATAGCATATTGAATATCAATATTCCTATATTTATTGACATTCTCCTATTCTAGCAATCATTCTGCTAGAACCAACCTTTTGATTCGATAGATAGTGAATAACTATACTATCCAGATATACTCTATACAGTGAGACTTTGAATTTAGATTAGCGAATAACTAATTGTTCTAGTTATTTCGCCATCAGTTGTTGAGATAACTTCGGACCATGTGACATGGGGAGTTGAATAGATAAGGATGTCATTGATCTGACTCCTTTAATCAAAATTGTTTTGTGAATTGATTCTTGGTTAGCACAAGAGACCGAGGCACCGGTCCAGCGTGAGTTATTATACGAAAGTGTAATATCTTGCTAGGCGAATATATGCCTTCTTCATGGATATCCAATAGGTACGGTATGGCTGCGGGATATCGATACCTATATTTACGGTATGGCTGCGGGATACCGGTGTTGTTTCATGACTGATCATCAGGAACAGCATAGTGCATAATTGTGTTTTATTAAACTGTCGCTTAAACTTTAAAGTTTATATCAGCTTCTGATTTTACTCAGATATTATTATTGTTGTTTATTTACAAACTTTATATTGCTTGCTGAGCATTTCTTTCGCTCATACTTGTTTATTATTCTAATATTTCAGCTAAGCCAGAGCAGGCTTGAGTCCCAAGTTTGACCAGAAGTCGAGTGCTTGTAAATAGTTTGGTGTGTTTTCCAGGTAGACAGTTTGGGATGCTTGAATAGTATAAAGGTTTGTAATAAAATTTGAATAAGTTGTAAAACTAATTAGACTCATGGTTTGTAATAACAGTTGGTTTGTATTAGCGCCTGTTCCATACTATAACCTGTGATCGATCCAGTTGCATGTAAGGGGTCATATTTATTATATTATTCCGCTGTGATTATTTTATTATAGTTTATTGGATAGTGACCCCCAAATCTAGACCCCGGGTTTGGAGGGCGTCACAGGTTGGTATCAGAGCTATAGGTTATGGTCACTGAAACAGGCGTAGGATTGTCATAGATGAGTCATAGGAAGATCACATAAGATAGGCGCGTGTAGTTTAGCTTTTATAGGATTAAATTTAGGTTATTGGGTTAGGTTGTAGTTAAGTTGTTTAGGTTTCCAGTTTTGCGTTTAGCTTTAGGCCTTGTGTCATTACCCTGCTATTTTGTTGGTTTAGTTAAGATTTCGAGCAAGGATTTAAAAGGTTTGGATAATTCGGAGTAAATTTCCTTTGTGTTATTATTCTCGAGATAATAAGCAGGATTATATGATAATCATGTCGCTTCTGTTAATATGGTAGCAAGTTTATGATATTTTGAGAAGAGATAGTGTTTGCGAACTTTAATATGCTAATGAATTGCTACATATTTGACACAATGCTTGACAAATTATTATATATATTGCTTGTTTCTTACTAGAATAATGGCACCAAAGAGAAGAAATAATTCAGGAGAGGATCGTACCGAGAGCTGTACGGATCCAGCGATTATCCAGATGTTGGGACTGATGCAGCAACAGATGTTACATCTTACGCAGCAACAACAACAGCAACAGCAGCAACAAGCAGCAGCACCACCTGCAGTGACTTTTAAGCAGTTTCAAGCAGTGAAACCACCTGAGTTCAAAGGAAGTGCTGATCCTATGGAAGCTAACGCATGGCTTAAGGAGATGGAAAAGGCTTTTGAATTAGTTGGAGCAGGAACTGAACAGAAGACCAAGTTTGCAAGCTACTTTCTGAAGGGCGAGGCGAACTATTGGTGGGAATCCACGCGAGCATTGGAAGGAGGTGAGTTTATAACTTGGGAGAGATTCACAGAATTGTTCCTGGAGAAGTATTTCCCGAGGTATATGAAGAATCAAATGGAGATTAAGTTCTTGAATCTGACCCAGGGTGATCTTACTGTGGCTGAGTATGAGGCTAAGTTTACTGAGTTAGCAAGGTTCGTGCCAGACCAGGTTGATACGGATGAAAAGAAAGCCAGAAGGTTTGAACAGGGATTGAAGTTTTGGATTCAGAATAGAGTGGCCATGTTTGAGTTGACTTCATATGTGGCAGTGGTTCAGAAGGCAATGGTGATTGAGAGTAGGAGTGATATGTTTCAGAAAGGAAAGGATGGGAAGAAAAGGAAAATGGAAACCTCAGAGGGAGGTCAGCAGTCAAGTAATTTTCAGGGCTGTTTCAACAAAAGGCCAGGATTTCAGGGTAATAGGAATGTGGGATTCAAGAGACCACAATCAGGAAATGGAGGACCAGTCAACCGTTTTCAGAATTCAAATCAGCAGAGGTCCAATCGTCCACCAATGCCAGATTGCAAGTTTTGTGGCAGGAAACATTCTGGGATTTGTAAAGCTAATTATGTGTGTTACAAGTGCAATATGAAGGGACATCATGCACATGAGTGCCGCAATCAGATGCAAGAAGTTACGTTTTTCCGATGTGGGAAGACAGGACATTATGCCAACAACTGCAAAGAGCAAGTACAAAGTGTAAATGTTCCAAGGATTGCAGGACCATCATCTCAAGGTGTACCAAGGATTGAAGGAGCACCAGTCAAGAACCAGCCAAAAGCCAGAACATTCAATATGACTATGCAGGATGCTGTTCAGAGTTCTGACGTGGTTGCAGGTACGCTTCCAGTCAACTCCGTAGATGCTAAAGTTTTATTTGATTATGGAGCTACAAGATCATTTATTTCTCAAGATTTTGTCGATAAACTGCATTGTGAAGTTAAGTTGTTAGAACAAGCATTAATGATAGAATTAGCTAATAAGGATCAAGTTTTCGTCGACCGAGTGTGCCCGAAGTGTAATATTGAGGTAGGAGGACATCATTTCTATGCCAACTTAATACATTTTAAGTTGGGAGAATTTGATGTTATTTTAGGAATGGATTGGTTGTCAGAAAATAATGCTCATATTGATTGTAAGAATAGGAAAGTAAGACTTCAAACCTTGGATAGTAAGAAGAAAGTGATATTTTGGGGAAATAAACAAGAGAAGAAGTTCTTAACGATCGCTCAAGTGAAGAAGTTATTGCGTCAGAATTGTGAGGCGTATTTGGCTCATGTGGTAGACACCAGCAAAGCAGTTCCAGCATTAGAAGCAATTCCAGTTGTCAAGAAGTTTTCAGATGTCTTTCCAGACGATCTACCAGGATTACCTCCCGATAGAGAAATTGAGTTTGCAATTGATCTAGCACCCGGAACAGAACCAGTTTCTAAAGCTCCGTACCGGATGGCACCAGTGGAAATGAAAGAATTGGCAACTCAGCTTCAAGATCTTCTAGAGAAAGGAGTTATAAGACCCAGTGTATCCCCATGGGGCGCACCAGTATTGTTTGTCAAGAAGAAGGATGGGAGTATGCGACTGTGTATTGACTATCGAGAACTGAATAAGCTAACCATTAAGAACAAATACTCGTTGCCAAGGATCGATGATTTGTTTGACCAATTGAGAGGCGCTGTATGGTTTTCTAAAATAGATTTAAGATCTGCATATCATCAACTGAAGATCAAGCCTGAAGACATTCCGAAGACCGCATTTAGAACCAGATATGGGCATTATGAGTTTCTAGTGATGGCATTTGGATTAACCAACGCACCAGCAGCTTTCATGGATCTAATGAATCGAGTATTCAAGAAGTATTTGGATAAATTCGTGATCGTGTTTATAGACGACATCTTGATCTATTCCAAAATAGAAGAAGAGCACGCAGAGCATTTGAGGATAGTTCTGGAGATACTACGACAAGAAAAGTTATACGCAAAGTTTTCCAAATGTGAATTTTGGTTAAAAGAAGTACGATTTCTTGGGCACGTGATTAGCAATAAAGGAGTGGAAGTAGATACAACAAAGATTGAAGCCATAATCAACTGGGAGAGGCCAAAAACACCAACAGAAGTGCGAAGTTTCATGGGACTGGCAGGTTACTATAGGAGATTTGTGCAAGATTTTTCAAAGGTAGCTACGCCATTGACAAAGCTCACCAGGAAGAACCAGAAATTTGAATGGGATAAGAAGTGTGAGGAGAGTTTTCAAGAATTAAAGAATAGATTAGTATCTTCTCCAGTGCTAGTCTTGCCAGATGATCAAGGAAATTTTGTAATTTATAGTGACGCATCGTACAAAGGACTGGGATGTGTTTTGATGCAGCATGACAAGGTGATAGCCTACGCTTCAAGACAGTTGAAACCACATGAAGAAAAGTATCCAACGCATGATCTAGAATTGGCAGCTATAGTATTTGCATTGAAGATTTGGAGGCATTATCTTTATGGGGAAAAGTGCGAGATCTACACCGACCACAAGAGTTTAAAGTATATCTTCACCCAGAAGGAATTGAACATGAGGTAGAGAAGATGGCTAGAATTGATCAAGGACTACGACTGTATTATCAACTATCATCCAGGCAAAGCAAATGTGGTGGCCGACGCTCTGAGCAGAAAAGAAAGGTTAAACATGATAACTTCATCTGAGGAATTAATCAGGGAATTTGAGAAGCTGGAAATAGAGGTTAATATTCCAAGTATATCTACAAAGGTATTGTGTGCAATGTCTTTTCAACCAGAACTATTAGAGAAAATAAGAAGATGTCAGGAAGAAGTCGTGAGCCATGAACGAGACAGTTTGACAGGAGAAGAAATAGGGAGTCAAAAGGATGATAAAGGGATACTAAGATTTTCTTCCAGAATATGGATACCCAACATAGCCGAGCTGAAAGATGAAATTCTTCGAGACGCTCACAACTCCAGATACTCAATTCATCCCGGAAGTACGAAGATGTATAGAGATTTAAGAGAAAACTTTTGGTGGCCAAGCATGAAGAAAGAAATTGTAGAATGGGTAAGTAAGTATTACACTTGCCAGCGAGTCAAAGCGGAACATCAAAGGCCCAGTGGACTGATACAACCATTGGACATTCCAGAATGGAAATGGGAGCATATCGCGGTGGATTTTGTAGTTGGATTACCGAGGACCAGGGCGAATCATGATGCTATTTGGGTTATTATCGATAGATTGACGAAGTCGGCGCATTTTCTTCCTATCAATGAAAGATTCTCAATGGATAAATTGGTTCGGTTATATCTTAAGGAAATTGTGACCCGACACGGAGTTCCAGTATCCATAGTTTCAGACAGAGATCCTCGATTTAACTCAAGATTTTGGAGAAGTTTTCAAGATTGTCTCGGAACGAAGCTGAACATGAGTACCGCGTATCATCCGCAGACGGACGGTCAAAGTGAAAGGATGATTCAGACTATTGAAGATATGCTGAGGGTATGTGCACTAGATTTTGAAGGGAGTTGGGACGAGCATTTGCCATTAGTTGAATTCTCCTACAACAACAGCTACCATGCCAGCATTAGGATGCCGCCTTACGAAGCCTTATACGGGAGAAGATGTAGATCTCCAATATGTTGGGAAGAAGTTGGTGAGAGAAAGATTTTGGGTCCAGAATTGATCCAGCAGACAAAGGAGAAAATAGAACTCATTCGGAAAAGATTAACAGCAGCTCAAGATCGTCAACGTAAATATGCTGATCCTGTCAGAAAGGATATGGAATTTGAAGTTGGTGAAGCAGTGCTATTAAAAGTTTCTCCTTGGAAAGGTCTATCAAGATTTGGGAAGAAAGGAAAGCCGAGTCCGCGTTATGTTGGTCCTTTTGAGATTTTGAAGCGTGTGGGAAAGGTTGCTTATGAATTAGCGTTACCCCCTCACATGCAGCATATTCACAACGTGTTCCACGTGTCAATGTTGAAGCGTTATTTGCCTGATTCGAACCATGTGATAGAATACAAGCCAATCGAGATTCAGCAAGATTTGTCTTTTGTAGAGCAACCAGTGCAGATTTTAGATAAGAAAGAAAGAGTACTTAGGAATAAGTCTGTATCTTTAGTGCGAGTCTTGTGGAGGAATCCCAAGGTTGAAGAGTCGACTTGGGAGTTAGAAAGCGAAATGCAATCCAAGTATCCTCATTTGTTTTCTTAGGCTGATTCTGAGGACAGAATCCTGTTAAGGGGGGAAGGATGTAATATCCGGGAAAATTATGTGAATATTATATGTTAAATAAATAAATATTGTGTGTTTTATAAATTTAAAGTAATTATTGCTATGATATGAGGTGTTATAACTGTTATGTGTGTTTTTGTGCGGGCCAGAAATTGTTTTTTCGATTGATTAAAAAAAAATGTTTAAATTACAATTATAAGAACTTATTTGCAATCGGGACGTGTATTATTAGCATCTTTATTAAGATACCTGTTTTATTTGATTTTATGTGCGTTTGAATGTATTTTACGTGTTTTCGGGATTTTCTGGTAATTTAGGGATCATTTTTGTTTTTCAAAAATCAACAGACCGGGACGACAAACCCCACAAAATCGATGTTTTTATTTTAATAAAATTATTCGTACTTCAAATACCCTTTATTTTTATATTTTTGAGTTATTCACAATTTTTGGGAATTTTGACATTAATTTTGTATTTTATTGTTTTTAAAATTATTCCCCGTAATTACTATTTTGGGGCCCTAATTATTATAATTAAAGGATAAAAACACCCTAATTTGATTTTAGGGATATAATTTCAGGTTAATATAAATAGCTAATTAAAATCAGTTTAATCCATTTTATTTTAATAAAATTTCAGAAAATAAATTTATTCAAGAACAAGGTTCTTGGGGGTGAAATTTCATTCTTGAACTTTATCTTGTGATTCCAAGAGCGTTTCTGATCCGTTTTGAGCGATCTACATACCGATTTGAAGCTCTTAACGAGCCCAATCTATTGGTACCGATTTCATTAGCTAAGATGTAGTATTTTGTGATTTCGATTTTGGGTAGTTATGGTCTAAATTCGTTCTTGATCTTGGATGTATTGTTTGATGATTTGGTTGAGTTATAATTATTTCTGGGATGGTAAGGAGTAGTTTAACACTTTGTTTCGTTAATTTTGATTACGATTTAGGTTAGTTCGAGTTCTTAATTTTCTTGATTTTCCTATTTAATTTCTGAGATTATCGTGATGTTCTTGATGATTGTGATGCTTAAGATAGCTTTATATTGATCTGGGCTTTAATTCGAGGGGTAAATCGATGATTTTGGTGCTGTATTTGGATTAAACCCGAGTTCGCCGGATTTTGGAATGTTGGATATTTAAATTAATCTAAACATATTCTAAATATTAAATAAAGTAGAGTCAGTCACGTAGAAATAGTCATGTGGTGTAGCATGGTTTTAGGAACATAATAACAGCTACTGAGACATAGTAGGAGTCTATCTTTGGTGGTTCCTGATTTGTAGAAACCACTTTCTATGTTTTCCATTTTAATTCTCTGTACGTTGTAGTTTTCTAATAAGAGCAATACGAGTACTATCCTCTCTTGAGTTATACATACAGGTGTGGGTTGTGTGCTGATTACTAATACTTGGTATCAGAGCAAGACAATTCTGTGAGACAAATCAATCACGTGTTCAGATGGAACAACCGAGCAAGGTGAAGGAAAGCTCCTTCGGGCTGAGTTATCCTATGCTGACAAGGACCAACTACACAGTGTGGGCACTGAAAATGAAAGTATTCATGCAGGCACATGGGGTGTGGGATGCCATAGAACCTAAGGACCCTAAGGCGACCGTGGAAGAGAAGATGGATAAACGGGCTTTGGCCCTCATTTACCAGGGAATGCCTGAGGACACTCTGTTCACACTCGCGGAAAAGAAAACCTCTAAGGAGGCCTGGGACGCAGTTAAAACAATGTCCCTCGGAGCTGAGAAGGTAAGAAAAGCCAAGGCACAGACACTTAAATGTGAATTTGAATCCTTGTGTATGAAGGAAACTGAGCAATTAGATGATTTCTACCTGAAATTGAATAATCTGGTAACCAATATTAGAGCCCTGGGAGAGACGCTGGCAGAAGAGTACGTCGTAAAAAAATTGCTCAGAGCAATTCCCCCCAAGTTCCTGCAAATTGCTTCAGCCCTTGAACAATTTGGGAATTTGGAGGAGATGTCGGTAGAAGAGGTTGTTGGTTCACTAAAGACGCATGAGGAGCGAATGAAAGGTGTAACAGAGGTGAGCCAAGGACAGCTTCTCTTGACTGAGGAAGAATGGAAGAGACGGGAGAGGGATGAAGGACAACTGTTGCTGACCCGGGACGAGTGGGTGAAGAGAAGCAACAAGGAGCGAGTCAGTGGTGACAATCGCTCAAGGGAATCCGTGCGTGGGGTGCGAGATAGAAGTAAAGTAAGGTGTTTTAACTGCCAAGGACATGGCCACTTTGCTGCAGAATGTCGAAAACCTCGCAAAGACAGGGACACTCAAAAGGAGGGAAATCTCTCCATGTCCCACGAGGATGAACCAACACTACTGATTGCTGAAATAGGTGAGACAAATGTCGAGTCTATGTTGTTGAAGGAGGATTCAATGACTCCAAAATTGAGATCAAACACAGAGGGACAAAGAGAATCACAAGTGTGGTATTTGGATAACGGGGCGAGTAATCATATGACTGGGCAACGCGGAAAATTCAAAGAATTGGATGAACGCGTGAGCGGAAAAGTGAAATTTGGAGATGGGTCAACCGTTGACATTCAAGGAAAGGGCACTGTTGCATTTAAATGTAAGAATGGGGAAGAAAGAGTCCTGACAGAGGTGTATTATATCCCAAACTTATGCAACAACATCATAAGTCTGGGACAGTTATCTGAAGCCGGGAACAAAGTGATTCTCGATGGTGAATATCTCTGGGTGCATGAAGCTAGCGGGAAACTGTTAATGAAGGTGAAGAGGACTGAAAATCACTTGTACAAAATCAGCCTTGAGGAGAGTGGGTACTCGTGTTTTATGAACAAGGTGGAAGAAGATACGTGGTTATGGCACACCCGGCTGGGGCATGTAAACTTTCAGGCGTTGGAGATGATGTCAAGGGAAAAGATGGCATCTGATCTTCCGCAATTGGTTCACCCAATAAAGAAGTGTGAAGGGTGCCTGATGACAAAGCAATCTCGAAAGCCGTTTCCTTCGCAGACCAAATCTGAATCGAGAGGACTACTAGAGATCATACATGCGGATATATGTGGCCCCATCTCGCCATAACAACTGGAGGTAACCGCTATTTTCTATTGTTTGTTAATGATCTAAGTAGGAAAATGTGGGTGTATATGTTGAAAGAAAAAAACAATGCATTTGAGATGTTTAAGAAATTTAGAGCATTGGTGGAGAATGGAACTGAAAGAAGTATAAAAATTCTAAGAACAGATCGTGGTGGGGAATTTTGTTCGAAGGAGTTTAATGCGTACTGTGAAGCAGCTGGCATACAAAGACATTATACGGCGCCCTACACCCCACAGCAGAATGGGGTGGTGGAGCGTAGGAATCGAACAATAGGCGCCATGACAAGAAGCTTCTTAAAAGAGTCAAGACTACCAGCCTACATGTGGGGAGAAGCCGTACGCCATTCAATCTACGTGCTAAACCGTCTCCCAACACGCACGTTAAAAGGAAGGACACCATATGAAGCATGGTATGGGAAGAAACTGGACTTGACACACATAAAGGTGTTTGGCTGCATCGCGTATATGAAAATCCCAACAGTGTATGTGAAAAAATTAGATGATCGAAGTAAAATGGTGATTTACCTAGGCAAGGAACCAGGAACCAAGGGGAGTAGATTATACGACCCCAAGACAGGGAAATTACATGTTAGCAGGGATATAACTGTTCAAGAAAATCAGTTTTGGTCTTGGGAGCAGAACAGAGATACTGAACTGGTGTTCCCTGGGAATTATGTCGAAATAGGAAGTATGGGTGATGACATGGACGACACAGAGGTCGAGTCTGAGATAGCGACACCAGTCCAGTTATCTCCATCTCAGTCGTATTCTGTCAATTCTGCAACAGCAACCGGAGAATCATCTGCCGGCACCACTGCAGAGACGTCATCGCTGTCTGGAAGAAGCACAGAAAGTGGACCTAAACGTTACAGGGCGTTGTCTGATATTTACAACGATACTGAAATGGTGGACCTAATTGATGAGTTAATGTTGCTTAAAATAGAAGGGCCATCGACATTTAAAGAAGCAGCAGGAGAACGAAAGTGGGAGGAAGCAATGAAGACAGAATTTGACACCATTGAGAAAAATGGCACCTGGACTCTTACTGAGTTGCCGCCTGGGCACAAACCTATTGGGCTGAAATGGGTATATAAAATAAAGAAAGATCCTGACGGCAACATAGTCAAGTACAAGGCTCGTCTAGTTGCAAAAGGATATGTTCAAAGGAAGGGGATAGATTATGACGAAGTATTTGCACCAGTGGCCAGACTTGATACTCTTCGATTACTGTTGGCATTATCAGCAAAGGAGGGGTAGAAAGTTCATCACCTTGATGTTAAGTCTGCGTTCCTAAATGGCAAACTTCATGAAGTAGTAGTATATGTAACTCAACCGGAGGGCTTCGTTAAGGAGGGAGAAGAACATAAAGTGTATAAATTGATTAAAGCACTGTACGGTCTGCGTCAAGCACCAAGGGCATGGAATGCTCGGTTAGACAAGTGCTTGAAGGAGCTGGGATTTAAAAGGTGTCTACATGAACAAGCAGTGTATACAAAGTCTTCAAGTGGAAGTGTGATCATAGTGGGTGTGTATGTAGACGACCTACTTGTGACAGGGTCAAATGAGCTTGAAACAGAGGAATTCAAATTGCAAATGAACAAGCAATTTGAAATGAGCAATCTGGGACTGCTGTCGTTTTATCTGGGTATAGAAGTAAGCCAAACGGGATTGTTTACAACACTGAAACAGTCAGCATATGCAAAGAAGTTACTGGACAGAGCTGGAATGGTAAGTTGTAACCCTTGTAAATCTCCAAT
Source organism: Apium graveolens (assembly GCF_009905375.1). NCBI lineage: Eukaryota > Viridiplantae > Streptophyta > Magnoliopsida > Apiales > Apiaceae > Apium > Apium graveolens. The sequence goes on from NW_027419141.1 coordinate 51,283, forward strand.
GGAAAATAAGCTTCAACTTGAAAAGGACGAAGGAGGGCAACTGGTTGAAGCAACAGAGTATAGATGCATCGTTGGAAGCCTGCGATATCTAACACACACACGTCCAGATATTACATATGCGGTGGGTGTGGTGAGTAGATTCATGGAAAAGCCAACCGTGAAGCACCAACAAGCTGTTAAACATATACTAAGATATGTGAAAGGCACTGTTAACTATGGTCTAGCATACGAGAATGAACAAAGCGTGAAAATATTGGTTGGGTTCTCAGATAGTGATCTGGCGGGCGATGTTGTTGACAGGAGGAGCACTGGAGGAATGTGTTTCTACTTGAATAAGAGTTTGATATCATGGACATCGCAGAAACAGCGTGTGGTTGCACTATCGTCATGCGAGGCTGAATACATGGCGGCAACGTTGGCAGCTTGTCAAAGCATTTGGTTACGTGGGTTACTTGAGGAAATATCTGGACAGAAAATTGGACCTGTTATACTCCATGTTGACAACAAATCTGCAATCGAGTTGATGAAGAACCCAGTTCTGCATGGAAGAAGTAAACATATTGATGTGAGGTTTCACTTTATCCGTGAATGTATCGAGAGTGGAAAGCTCATAGTTAAGCATGTGGTTACTCTGGAGCAGCGAGCGGATATTTTAACGAAGGCACTGGGACGTGTTAAGTTCGAGGAGATGAGAGAAGCAATTGGTGTCAAAGACTTTACTGGAATGCTGTGAACAAGTCTGGGGACATGTTTAGATTAGGGGGGAATGTGTTGGATATTTAAATTAATCTAAACATATTCTAAATATTAAATAAAGTAGAGTCAGTCACGTAGAAATAGTCATGTGGTGTAGCATGGTTTTAGGAACATAATAACAGCTACTGAGACATAGTAGGAGTCTATCTTTGGTGGTTCCTGATTTGTAGAAACCACTTTCTATGTTTTCCATTTTAATTCTCTGTACGTTGTAGTTTTCTAATAAGAGCAATATGAGTACTATCCTCTCTTGAGTTATACATACAGGTGTGGGTTGTGTGCTGATTACTAATACGGAACTCGTGGCCGGTTTCTATGGCCGTTTTAGCCGGAATCGACGAACTCCGGTTCGTTTTAGAAGGTTGTTCGGCTGTTCGAGTTGCTGGCTTGGTGTCGTATTAATTCAGGGGAAGAAAGGGGCGAATAGAGGTGTTTGGGGGGAGGTTTAGAACCGCCGGAGTCCGGCGAAGGCCGCCGGAATCTGGGGATTTCCCAGAAACCGGTCGGTGTTCTTCCCGACCCGGTTGGATTCTTTTAACCCAGTTGTGACCCGGTCGTTTGACCCAGGTTCAATCTGATTTCCCCCAAATGCAAACCCAAAAACCTATTTCTGTTTACTTTTATTTCAAAATTCATTTTCTTACTTTTAAAAATCATTTAATTTGTTTTCAAAAATCATTTAATAATTACTTAAATACTAAAATTTATTTTCTTAATTATTTTAAATTCCTAAAATTATTTTCTTTAATTATTTTCAAAAATATAATTTGATTTAATTATTTATAGTTTATTTTAGTTAATTATTTATGAATTTAATTAATTGATTAAAAATTAATTAATCAATTAATTTTATTTTTAAATAGTTAAATAAATGTAAATTATTTATATTTAATTCAAATAATTTCTGAAATTTTATTTTAAGGTTTTAAAAATTATATTTTGGTATTTAAAAATCAATTATTATTATTATTAATTGATTTAAATCTATTTATTTCTTATTTTAATCATAATAATTAAACCGTTCGTCCGTTTAATACGAAACGAACGCGTACAGACTCAGAAAAATATTGCGCTTCCAATAAAAATATTTTTAAGTCCTAATCTCTTTTGTATTGCAGTGTCATGTGAGATATATATCAGTTTGAGTCGGTATATGATCGGTAAATATTATTATTGAACTGATTTTCATTCTGAACGCACTGAGACGTACCTTTTTAATGATCTGACTTATGTGTTACATGAAATATGTGAGTACGTGTTATACGAATACCATGATTACGTGTTACGTGATATACATACTATCTGTTACAGTTTTAAAATGCCATGCTAGTTATAAACGATCGGGTAGATGTTAAGACGTATAGTTACGTCGATTGAGTTTGGTCTATCAATTAAGATAGTTCTTTTATTTATAGAATCGAGTTGCAAGGAGTGCAGTCAAGTGTTAGACGGAGATAGTAGCCAGCAGTTATAAGCAGAGTTATAGTAAGAAGTTGTCGAGCATACCAGGCAAGTACCCTAACTTCACTTATCGTTCAAGTGATGTTCATTTCGAACTATATTATGCAAGTATTCTCCCCTATTCTAAATTCAGAATAGCTTATTGTTTTACATATTCAAATATAAGAACTGGTTATAAATACTTTGATAGCATATTGAATATCAATATTCCTATATTTATTGACATTCTCGTATTCTAGCAATCATTGTGCTAGAACCAACCTTTTGATTCGATAGATAGTGAATAACTATACTATCCAGATATACTCTATACAGTGAGACTTTGAATTGAGATTAGTGAATAACTAATTGTTCTAGTTATTTCGCCATCAGTTGTTGAGATAACTCCGGACCATGTGACATGGGGAGTTGAATAGATAAGGATGTCATTGATCTGACTCCTTTAATCAAAATTGTTTTGTGAATTGATTCTTGGTTAGCACAAGAGACCGAGGCACCGGTCCAGCGTGAGTTATTATACGAAAGTGTAATATCTTGCTAGGCGAATATATGCCTTCTTCATGGATATCCAATAGGTACGGTATGGCTGCGGGATATCGATACCTATATTTACGGTATGGCTGCAGGATACCGGTGTTGTTTCATGACTAATCATCAGGAACAGCATAGTGCATAATTGTGTTTTATTAAACTATCGCTTAAACTTTAAAGTTTATATCAGCTTCTAATTTTACTCAGATATTGTTATTGTTGTTCATTTACAAACTTTATACTGCTTGCTGAGCATTTCTTTCGCTCATACTTGTTTATTATTCTAATATTTCAGCTAAGCCAGAGCAGGCTTGAGTCCCAAGTTTGACCAGAAGTCGAGTGCTTGTAAATAGTTTGGTGTGTTTTCCAGGTAGACAGTTTGGGACGCTTGAATAGTATAAAGGTTTGTAATAAAATTTGAATAAGTTGTAAAACTAATTAGACTCATGGTTTGTAATAACAGTTGGTTTGTATTAGTGCCTCTTCCATACTATAACCTGTGATCGATCCAGTTGCATGCAAGGGGTCATATTTATTATATTATTCCGCTGTGATTATTTTATTATAGTTTATTGGCTAGTGACCCCCAAATCTAGACCTCGGGTTTGGAGGGCGTCACATGAAACCTTAATATAGCTTGTAAAGAAGCTAAAGAAGCTTGACAAGTAAATAGTTATGATATCATTGATTGACCGGCCTTCTAAATATTATAGAGCATCCATTTATTCAAGGCATATGTCTACGACTTCTGTGAAAAATTTGGCATTGGTGACTTGATGCAGCTAAATTTTGTGGCTTCATGCTCATAAATATAAGATTGAATAACATTAAAATTTTAATTTATTTAGAATTAAAAGATATTCAAGTTTTAATTAAACAACTTTGCAAACTTAGAGGACTATTCAATTTATTTCTAAAGAGATCAAAATAATATTGTATTGAGCCAATTAACAATTAGTCATTTACCCTTCCATTAGGCACACTTGTATAGTCCAGTTTCAAAAAAGCCCATATGTCCTTTTGGTGAACCACCAAATCATGAGTATGCATATATCTTAATAATCTAAAAATCATTGTTTCATTTTAAAAATGTATTATCAATAAATATTCATATATTACTACATATTTAATATTTGTCCTTATCATTTTTGTAAAAAAATGTGTCCCTTACTACTAAAATAATTTATTTTTCGATATACTATCTGTTACTATCCAAAATTACATAATATTTAAAAATGTTTGTTTTATATTGTTGTTAAGTTACATTGTACCAAACATCCAAAAAATAAGTATATTGTGCATTGTGCATTGTATTCAAATAATTTATTTTTAAATATATAAATACTTCTCATCAATTAAAATTGCATATTATTTAATAGAAAATGTGTCTTTCATATTATTGTCTTAACAAAAAAGTCCAACTATATTATATATCAATATATGTAAAAAATTGTACTTTATTTTTCCACCTGTATATAGATTTCACAAATTAAATGAGCATTTATAAAATTTGTATTTCGTGGATGTTATCCTGTTGTAAACATACGTTATACTTTGAAATCAGTGGTAATGTTATTGACTTATTTTTTTCATATCCCTCTATTCTACTATAAATACGTACACAATCTATGTTCGTGCAAATCATAGAGTGTCCTTTTTTTATGTATCTTGTATAGAATGATAGTAAGAAGACCTCTCATATAATGATAGTGTAAGAATATTTAAATTTGTTAACAAAAATGTGTTATAGTTTATCAAATCCATATAATTTGAGGATGTTCATGGTACATCATTATATTGAAATTAATTTTTTTAAGATGATGATGTTTCATAAACAATCCTTAGATTATATAGATTTTGTGTTTTAGAGAAATAGAAATGCATATTAATTGAAGAAAATTAGTGATACAATTTTCTTTTATATTATTGGTTAGTTATATTATTGAGGATTTGTGAATGCAATGAGTTGTTTCAATAATTTGGAAACTTGAGCTAATCTGATCCTTAACCATATGGGAGATGGGATTGAAAAGTCTTTTTACCATAATTTTTATTTTTCTGTTTATCAATTTTAATTGTGTATATTCATTGGTGAATATAATAGTGGGGTATAGGTGATACATCACTATATTGAAACTGTTAGATTTATGCTTCAAATATTGTCTAGTTAATTAGATTTAATTATTAGATGTTTTAGATATTTAGCAATAGATTAATTATTAGATAAAAATATTATATTAGAATTGTTTAGTAGTGGGGTAGTGGAGTAAATTATGGATATGTAATTTACCCATTAATTATTAGTGGTTAGTTTTGGTAGTAGTTAGTTTTAATATGTTTGTAAAGCCTATATAATGGCTAGTTTACCTTGAGTTTTATAATAAGTAAAAATAGCAGTACAAGTTCTCTGCAAACTCTAAGTGTCTTTTTTTCTCTAAGTTTTTCCAACAAAAATTCAAATATTTAAGTGATGATTTATCATACTTTAGTTTGTAATATAAATGTGTATCAATGGTAGAAAAATAATTACCTAATTTTGTTAATGTAGCTATTAGGTACTTTTGTTTCAATCCATTTTTCATTTGATGAAGAGGTCTTTGGAAAATCATCTAATCTCCTTGTTGCCTATATGGTATGTGGTATCTCACATCCTAATTCCATTCTAATCCCCTAATGTGTGTGTAAGGGGTTTTATAAATTTTCATTTGATATGTAAGCGTGGACTACGGGTAATGAGTTTTACTTATGATACTAAAAAAATAACTTGACAACATTCAAATGTGGTATAGGAGTGTTACAAACTACTATTTGAAAATGCTAGTTTATTATGACTACATGTCATATGAGAATTTATCAAATCAATCATCCACTTGTCTAACATATTAGAATGAACTGGGGTGTCTAATACTAAATAACACTGAGAGCTGCAGGGGATTGAAGTTTCTATTTCATGATGGTGATATTGTAAGTAAACTCGATAAATATAATGACATGTAATTTAGAAATTCAGTTTAATTAAATTTATTTGATGGTCCTCTCTTAGTAAAATGAATAATGATACGATGAATACAGGAGGTAACTCAAGGGGAAATTGGGATTGATTTTCAAGTGTTGTGATGGAACTAATGGAGAAGCAGTCTGCATAAACTACATGGGTTCACTCTTACTCTAACCTTTAGTGTAATCCGTGGAAGCGACCAACATCAATTTATACTTATGGTTTGTGTACAATATTCTCTTAAAAAATTGGTTGAAACATCAAAGAAGCACATATATGTGACGAAATGCATATATTGTATGACATTATGTTTATAGATTCTTCACTTTGTTTAACAGCCTCGCGTATATTCCTTTCTGTTTTTCCTATGTTTCTTTCTGCTTTGAATTATCTCTGCATTTTTTAACGAGTCTGGATATGAAATTTAATAATAAAAATAAATACGAAATTGATGCGTTTCATTTAAGACTTTACAAATATGTAATAATGGTATGTCATCATTTACATGTATAATAATTTGATTTGTGAGCAGGGAATTGGACATCTGTAGTGTGAGAATGTTTCTGTTTGTATAAATGAACGTGTTCGAAGTGGATTGGTACCTTAATCTATTTGTGGTTCGAGATGTGATGGACGTTTGCAGCTCTTCGCCTCCTCATAAAAATCAATTTCTTAATGTCTATATTCAATTGTAATTTACAATAATATTTTAGATCCTAATACGCTTGACCCCCGGGCCACAACCAACGGTTAGAAACAAAGTGGTATGATGTAAGTACAGTTCTATTTAATTACAAGAGAAACCATAATGAATACTTCAAAATAGTTTGTCCAATAATCGTCTAAAAAGGAAAGCCAGCTAGAAAAATAATTGCTGCCAAATTAATGTTATTTGCTACAAAATAATGCTCTCTGACATACACCCTTTCCATTAATGATAAATACCAGACAATGGGATGCTTCAAATCTTTTTGTGTTACTTGTTCCGCTTTTGGGGGTGATAGAGATGTTCTAAACTATTTTTTGGTTTGCACCTATAATGGCATTTGGTCTAGTTGTATGATTCTCGCTTATGGAGTGAGATATTCCGAGTTCAATTCTCAGAATTCCCTATTTTCATGACTATTTTAATTTTTTTTTACTGCCCAGCTTATCACATAATATTATAATCCTATAAGTAGTTTTCCACTTTCATATGAGATGTAGCAGAATTAAAATTAGTTCATAAAAATTCTACTACATTAATATTCCAATCGAACAAACATCAAAATATAGGAATTGTCTAACATAAGTAAAGCAAAATCTAAGTAATATGAAAATTTAAGGTAAAAACAAAACCAGTTCACTTGGAAACAAAGCAGTAGCAACTACTTACTAAATCCCTTAAATTAAGCTGACTTGAAAAATAAGAATTGTTTTTTATCTCGCTACCTTAAAGAAACTCTTACCTCAAAGTTTTTGATTGGTGTCTCTGTTTTAACCCCCTTTACGCACCAAGCACCCTTAGCACATGTTATGGTCACAATCATTTAGGATATTACAATATTGACATTGCCAGGCATCTATCAATTGGACATGTTTTTCTTTCACTATAGTAACATCAACTTCAGATAGCCCATTTTCTAATCTTTTGAGAAAGTTTGAAAAATATCTTCCAGTTACCTTTGTTAAATTTATAAGCTCGTTACGATTTTTTTTATTAAATTCTTCTGAGCTAGCCTCATCCCTAAAGAATTTTTGCAGCTTATTCTCTGCGTAATCATGGAGCCTTTCCAAAGCCACCTCAGACTCACCTTGTGGTTAACCAAATTATTTTTTTTTCGTATATGCTTCTGGTGGCATAGAATATCCATAAATATAAGTTCATTTTAACACTCGCCTTCATTCAAAAATCTGCTCCCAAGGTTCCATAAAGAAGCTTGGGTGTTCTCGCTGACAATATTTTTTCTCGAGTTTCTGAAGTTTCTTATTTTATATCTCGCTTAGATCTACTAATGCTTTCTCTCTTGACTTTTCATTTACAACCAACCTTTCATAATAATGAGCATATCTCTTGATATATTCGTGAGCCGATCCTCAAAGCCTAACAACTTCACATTCTCCTCTCCTCACAGTCTCCTAATAACCATTACACGCCTTAAGATCATGTGCATTCCATGGTCCTAGGCACATCCAACAAAACTCGTGCTTGCAAGGATGCTTATAAGTACTCATTAGCATGCTCCAAATGTACATATAAACATCAAAAGATTGTGTTATTTGATTTCGATGATAGATGCATCCAATATGTTTTGAAGACTAGAGCTGTATCATTATTGATTTGTGTATTCTCTGGACAATCACAAGAAAGTTTCTATGATTAAACAATAATGCCATCATAAAATATTACATAAGTTATCACCATTTCCCTGTATATATGACCATTAGAAGACTTGGCCATATAATAATACCAAGATATATTTATTTTACTTTCTAATTATGTGTTAAGTTATATAAAAAAGCTATGAGAAGAAATAATGAACGGCTTCATCAGGGTAATCTTTAAAGTAAATAATGACAAATTGCCAATGATTACTAAAATATAGCTTATAAAGAAGCTAAAGAAGCTTTACAAGTAAATAGTTATAATATAATTGATTGATTAAGCCTTCGAAATGTTAGAGAGCAACCATTTATTCGAGTCATATGTCTACAACTTCTATGAAAAATTTGGCATTAGTGACTTGATGCGGATAAATTTTGTGGCTTCACACTCATACATATATGATTAAATAACATTCAAATCTTAATTTATTGAGAATGAAAATATATTCAAGTTTACACAGATAATACTTTTACGCAAAATAAGATTAGGGTTTTGAAAGTCGACCCCCGAAACTAGAGTCCTAGCCACCACTTCTCCATTCTTCAACCTTCATCCATCAATCGATCAAGCCCCCCTTCACTCGCCCGTCTCCTCTTTATTTATCTATCATTTTCTCAATAAAACAAATATCTAATTCTTTTTGGGTGAGATCTTGTCCAGTACCTTGTTATGAAGGTTGTTAGTCCTGCCCAACTTTTTCGGATGTTGGTGTTTAATGTTATGATGTTATTTTGTCTTTTGTTTCTGGTTTCGGCCCCTCTAAAAGGGATTTATATGATACTTTTTGAGATGCGTAAGGCTTGTATCACATGTGAGATAATGGTGGATATCGCAAAAGCTCATATTTCACAACAAAAAAAGTGTTCATATTTTAGGGGCTTTTGTTGCTCTAATATCAATTGATAGTTCAGAATATTGGGCTACACATAATGCTTATGTGAAGGTCAACTCTTACTACTAATTTCAGAATTGATGTAGGTTGGATTACTCGAGATGTGATTATAATACTTTTTAGATTAAAGAATTTGAATATTCTATGCGTTAAAGAATCTAAAAAAAAACACCTATTTGGTGAGCTCATTTTTTGTTTCATAATCAATAGTTGACAGTTCGGGGTTTGTCACCGGTGGGGTTCAATGTTTTAATGAATTCTTCAATTTTAGTTAAACAACTTTGCAAACTTAGAGGACTATTCAATTTATTTCTAAAGAGATTAAAATAATATTATATTGAGCCAATTAACAATTAGTCATTTACCCTTCCATTACCTGGTTTCAATAAAGCCCATATGTCCTTTTGGTGAACCACCAACAAATCATGAGTATGCATATATCTTAATAATCTAAAAATCATTATTTCACTTTAAAAATATATTATCGATAAATATGCATACTCATATATTACTACTTATTTAATATTTTGTCCTTATCGTTTTTGTAAAAAAAATGTGCCCCTTACTACTAAAATAATTTATTTTTTGATATACTATCTCTTACTATCCAAAATTGCATAATATTTAATAATGTTTGTTTTATATTGTTGTTAAGTTACATTGTATATAACATTAAAAAAATAAGTATATTTTGCATTGTGCATTGTATTGAAATAATTTATTTTTAAATATATAAATACTTCTTATCAATTAAAATAGCATATTATTTAATAAAAAATGTGTCTTTCATATTATTGTCATAACAAAAAAGTCCAACTATATTATATATAAATATATGTAAAAAATTATACTTTATTTTTTCCAGCTGTATACAGATTTCACAAATTAAATGAGTATTTATGAAATTTGTATTTCATCGATGTTATCCACTGGTAAACATACCTTATACTTTGAAATCAATGGTAATGTCATTGACTTATTTTTTTCATATCCCTCTATTCTACTATAAATAGGAACAAAATCTATGTTTCTCATACATAAATTACAAATCATAGAGTGTCCTTTTTTTATGTATTCTTGTATAGAATGATAGTAAGAAGACCTCTCATATAATGATAGTGTAAAAATATTTAAATTTGTTAACAAAAATGTTTTATAGTTTATCAAATCCATATAATTTGAGGATGTTCATGGTACAACATTATATTGAAATTAATTTTTTTAAGATGATGATATTTCATGAACAATCCTTAGATTATATAGATTTTGTTTTTTAACCGTTGTATTCAGAGAAATAAAAATGCATATTAATTGAAGAAAATTAGTGATGCAATTTTCTTTTATATTATTGTTTAGTTATATTATTCAGGATTTGTGAAAGCAATGAGTTGTTTTAATAATTTGGTCTGATTCTTAACCATATATGAGATGGGATTGCAAAGTCTTTTTACCATAATTTTGATTTGTGTGTTTATCAATTTTAATCATGTATGTTTATATTCATTGGTTAATATAATAGTGGGGTACTGGTGATACATCACTATATCAAATTTAAATATTTAAGTGATGATTTATCATACTTTAGTTTCTAATATAAATATGTATCAATGGTAGAAAACTAATTAGCTAATTTTGTTAATGTAGCTATTAAGTACTTTTGTTATAATCGATTTGATGAAGAGGTCTTTGGAAAATAATCTAATCTCCTTGTTGCCTATATGCTATGTGGTATCTCACACCCGTAATTCCATTCTATTTGGCTAATGTGTGTGTAAGGGGTTTTATAAATTTTCATTTGACATGTAATCGTGGACTACAGGGAATGAGTTTTACTTTTGATACTAAAAAATATAACTTGACAACATTCAAATGTGGTATAGGAGTGTTACAAATTACTATTTGAAAATGCTAGTTTAATATGACTACATGGGAAATGAGAAATTCTCAAATCAAATCTCCACGCGTCTAACATATTAGAATGAACTCGGGTGTCTGATACTAAATAACACCGGGAGCTGCAGGGGATTGAAGATTCTACTTCATGATGGTGATATGCCGGTAAGTAAACTCGATAAATACAATGACATGTAATTTAGAAATTCAGTTTAATTAAATTCATTTGATGGTCCTCTCTTAGTAAAATGAATAATGATACGATGAATAGAGGAGGTAACTCAAAGGAAAACTTGGATTGATTTCCAAGTGTTGTGATGGAACTAATGGAGAATCACAAGCGGTGACTTATTCTCCTACGTAAATAGCTTTTGGAAATCTTACCCTTTTCTTTTATGTTCATCCAAAAAATAGAATTATTAAAAAGTGTGATTTTAATTAACACCCAACCTTCGACACAGGATAAAGGTCTCCCCGACTTCTTTTTATAGCTACTTTACTTTAGGTCGAGGTTCTGAAAGAAGAGTTGGCGAAGTAAACAATTCCATCTTCCAACAGTAGCTGCTAGTTCTCGACTCCGCTATGACTCTTATCAAATCCACTCCCGATGCCGGAACCGGTGCTCTGATCAGACAGGATCAGCTATTGATGCCAGATCCAGAGTCGCTCCAAGTGCTAGAAGGATTTTCCTCACGCTGGCCAAGTCTAATCCCATTCATTACAAAACCAATAACCTTTGGCCTTCAACCCCAGCTCGCACTCGACATGATCTTTGACAATCATGAGTCAGGAGGGTCAGCCCAGAAAGAGACTAGCCGGTCGGCCGGGGTTTTGTCTCCGGCTCTTAGACTTATAGAAAGAAGCGAAATCCCGCAGCCTGAAAGCATGAGAGCATCAGCACTCGACGAGTGCCTTGTCTGAGCACCTTTTTCTCTTAGAGAACAAGAGTTGGTTGTGCTTAGCATATTGGTCTGATCCAGTTGAGGATGAATTCCACCTCTGAGAGGAGGGAAAATAAGTCTTGAGAAGAAGATGTCTCCAAACACAAATTAATGGGTACGGACCTTCCAGCTCTTGATAAAATTCCTAGCTTTGTGAAGCGATCTTGTTCCAATAATGAAGAAGGTTTCGATCTGGCACATCTATCTTTATAATTCCCCAGGACTGAGTTCCACTTTCGATTGCTAACGATCAATTAACAAACGTAGGTTTCTGTAAATTCCGGCCCGATCGATTGATTGGTATAACGACCTACGGGGAAGTTATGTTTGTTCGTGCGGGGGGTGCTGTGCTCCTCTTTATTTGCTCCCGTTAATGACCACAAAGGCATACATAGAAGGAAGATGAGAGAAAGCGCTCGATGAACGATGATTGAAGATTGCAGCATCTTTTTTAGAAAGACATCATTATACCACTACATTTTAAAAGCAGAATTCGGCCAGCGCATCGACCTGGGACAAAATGGCCATCTTACTGAATCTGAAAGGTCGACTACGACAAAAACTCCGTTATTCCCCCCTTTAAGAGATAGGGAAATCGTCCTACGAAATCTATGGTGGTGCTTTTCCCATGGCCAAGAAGGTATTGGGCTGATAAAGCCCCAACTTCCTGTTGGACGGCTTCGACGTGCTGCATAGAGCACACACACCCCGTCGTCGTTGGACATCTGCTTCTCGTATGGGGAAAGTTTAAGAGGGCTGTATTGAACATCTCACTGTGGTACGCGACCACTCGGTCGTCTTGCCATAACACGGCTCCCAGAGCATGAGCAGAAGCGTTCGTCTTGATTTCGAACGGCTTCTGAACGTCTGGCATGGCCAGAACCGGCCCTTCGCAGACTTTCTCCTTAAGTGCCCGGAACGCACGCTCTGGATCCTCTCCCCATCTCGAAAGGAAAGGTCTGTTTTCTTTTCTGGGCCCCGAGTAAGATCAACCGGGAGTCATTTTTTATGAATCTTTAGTGCGGAGGTAGTTGGTCATGCTGAGGAAACTCCTTACCTCCGCCAGCGACTTGGGGGTTGACCATTCCCGGACAGACTTCGTCTTCTCAGGATCTATCTTGACTCCGGATGAGCCGATGATGTGCCCCAAGTATACCAGCTCCCTCATCCCTTTTTGCTCATAAGTAAGCTCTTCTCCGTATGGGCTTTCAGCTGGTGCTCACGCAGAGCTTCTAGAACAGCCTCTACGTGTTTCAGATGCTCCTCCCAGGTATTGCTATAAACCAGATGTCGTCGTCGTAGACCGTGACGAATTCATCCAATCTAAATAAGGCCTAAGAACATCGTTCATCAGCCGCATAAAGGTTGCAGGTGCGTTGGCCTTACCGTAATAGGGCCGAATGGCATGACGACCCATTCATATAACTCTTGCCTTGTCTTTAACGCAGTCTTCCAACGCCTTCCACCACTTGCACTTGGTGGTATCCCGACTTTAAGTCTATCTTGGTGAAGTAACGGGCTCCCTTAACTAGTCAAATGGGAATCAGACATCTATCCTCGACACTTGGCAAAGGATAGCGATTCTTTACTGTGATCTTATTAAGGGCGCGAGAATCCTAATCCACGCACATGCGCCATGAGCCTTCTTCGGCACTAAGACCCTTTAGAGAGAGGGGCGAGGCACAAGAGGATGTACTGGGCCAACCATGACCCTTTTCGAGCAGCTCTTTGCCGCTGAATCTCCTCATTGGCCAATGTCGACGTCCTGTAACACCGTTGTTGGGTAAGACTGCTCCCTGTGTGAGTTCAATCGAGTGTGCTCCAAGCTGATACACGCTTTAAATAAAAAAAGAAGCTACAGCTAAATGAAACCAAAACTTGAAAGCTCAATTCCTAGCTGCTAGAGCTAAATCAAAGGCTACTACCTTAGCTGTTCTAGTAGCTCCTTTGATTTAGCGTAGGGAGGGTGGAAGCTCTATAGGACAACAGCTTTGGGCTATTTGGAAGCTATGCTATATAGGAAGAGATAGCAGTGGCTGGCTACTAGCTTTGCTTTTGCTATTAGCTCATGCTAGTACTTTAGGAGAGGAGCAACTATCTTGCTTAGGGAGGTATTTAATATCAAAGAATTTCAGATCCTAGATAGCTTAGTAGCTTAGGAGTAGAGCAATTCAATAACTTTAGGAGCCATTTTCAAGCTGTAGAATAGCAAAATAGCCTTGCTTTATTAGCTGTACAACCAAGTAGGCAAAGCTAGTAAGGCCCGCGCAATTACCTTGCAGAACTATCCTTGCTGCTAGAGCGAGCGCAAGAAATAACTTGCACGAGCAAGTATGATATAAATTGCACTCGCTCAAGCTAAAAGAGTTTTAGAGCAACATTTGCGAAGGATTAATAAATGGACTGCTTTATTGTACTGGTAAGCCCTGCTTATCAATGCAATAGTTTCGGAGCAAGCTATGTGGTTCTACACAAAATAAATGGCTCCTAAAGTGAAGCAACTACTAGAAAGAAAGTAGTCGCCGCTAAGCAAAGCTATTCTATTTTTGTTGAAGGCTCCTAAAGCTATGGAACCTAAACTCATAAGTAAGAGCCACAGCAAGCTAGTAGCCGCTCGCTATGTTATTCGACGTTAAGGCAAGCTATTGTGAATTGTTCCTAACCAAAGAAAGGAGAGATATAGATTACGTTCATCTCATAAGTTCCTTTTCACTCCTAAATGAGAGCAAAACTAAACGAGAAATTCATAACTCCTAGCGCAAAAGAGTAGCCGCTGCGATGCCTATGCTATTTGATTTCCTATATAGCTTGGGGGGGGGCCACGCGCAAGCTCCTATCGCAAAGCGCAAAGTAAGTAGCCTTTTTGTTTCTATAGCTTCAAAGCCGCCCCCTACCCTATGATAAAGAAAATGAACTCAAGGGTTTACGGGTACTCAATTTCGGCTTATAGAGCTTCTTTTTCGCCCTATGGTAAAGCAAAGCCCTATCCCGCCTATGCCTATGCCTCAAGTAAATAAATATGCTAATAGCAACCGCGCGTTGTAGCAGCAAAGAGGAAGGAATTTTCTGCTGCTAAAAGAAGATAGGGAGGTTTCCAATACCAAAGGAGTGAACTTCACTAGAAAGGCTAAAGGCTATAGAAGTACATCACTAGTTTCTATAAAATGAAAGAAATGAAAAAGGCGAATCATAGTATATAGAACGCCCGGTTACTCCCATCTCCTCTTACTTACGCATTTCCAATCAAATCATGATCCCATCTCGATCAATTTCGCATTGATCAAGGCGGGCATTTCCATCCATTTCTATAGAGTAAGGGGGCAGCTCGCAGAGATTTCTCTCCTGAGAAAGGGCTTTTTCTAGAGCGAGAGGTGAGTAAGGGGGGTTGTTGGCTAGCTCGTGCAATCAACGAAAAAATACTTCGCGTTAGTAAGCTAGCTTTGTAAGCCAAGCAAGCCAGGTTCTCCGGGCACTACGGTAGGATGTGGATCGATCATGACGAGAATGGACTTCTTCGTAATATAATAGAAGAGTCACAGTCCAATTCCCCGGGCTTTCTCCCTTCTCGACCAGACGAGGGAGATATTCATTCCATTCAGGCGGGTAAGGGCTTGTGTGTTCCCCCCCCCGGTCGGGTCGCAGGCGAAAACTGGCAAAGTTCATCATTCAGCGGCGGGGTGTTCATAGAAAAGAAGGTGTCGCCCAACGAATGGCAGATTTGGGTGGAGTCTCGCTCTATAGATAGAGGAAGAGTACGCGCGCTAGCGCGCTACGGCTTACGCAGTTGATCGGATCAGATAGCCCTTCGGGCAACCCCGGCACATCAAATTCCATTCTGATCAACAACTTGGAGGTATGGCTGAGTGGCTTAAGGCATTGGTTTGCTAAATCGACATACAAGAAGATTGTATCATGGGTTCGAATCCCATTTCCTCCGGCACGGAAGTGAAATAGGCGGGCGAAATTACGTGAGAGAGAGAACCTCTTGGTGGAGTCCAGTCCCTGGACGGCTCTCGGTTATTGAGCATGGTTGAGGGATTAGGCGGCAAAGAGCTGCTCGAAAGCTTGACGAACAAGCGAAAAAGCCTATCAATTCTTTTCTTTTTAGTTTAGGGTTTTTCCCTTACTAGTAAGGTAGGGCGCTATTCGATGAAGAAAACATACTTTAGTCAAGTGGTAAGGTAGTTCAGCTGGTTAGAGCAAAGGACTGAAAATATCCTTGAAGAAAACAGACTTTAGGAAGATGGTTCAGGTAGCTCAGCCGGTTAGAGCAAAGGACTGAAAATCCTTGTGTCAGTGGTTCGAATCCACTTCTAAGCGGGCGAAGGGTCCAAAGGCCGGGAGCGAGCCGGATTTCAAAATGAAAGTTAAAGAGTAAGCCAAAAAATGTGAGCGCTCCTGCACTATAGGCTTTTTTTGGCGTCGCCCTATCTTGCTGTAGGCAGATAAAAAAGCGGTTGATCGCTCAGATTGGTTCTTGCGTCCCTGCGCCCAAAAGGACGGGCGAGTTCGGTTTGAGTGTTCATCGATCGGGTGGATCTATATGCTCCGGGGTGGTGAGACGAGGTGTAGCGCAGTCTGGTCAGCGCATCTGTTTTGGGTACAGAGGGCCATAGGTTCGAATCCTGTCACCTTGATGTGACACGAAAGATCATCAAAAAGGATACAACCCCTTTCTCTTTATGATCTCCTAAAAAATAGGATACAATTATGCCAGTCGTAAAAAGTAATGCTGTTCTGCAGGAGCTACCAGTTCGTCCGGATATCTTATCGCAAGTATATGAATCACCTAATTTCATTTCCGGGTCCGTTTGTATCCCGGGTGAAATTATGGATCCTAATACTATATCAGCGCTATCGAAGTTCAATAAGTTTTTGCTTGTGCAGCGTTATGAATTCTTTAATGGAACTATACAACCAGATTACATACAATTGATGCAAGGAGAGTTGGACATGACTACTTCAATTTCTCCACTTTTATTCCCCGCGAAGCTCAGCTGGATGCTGAATCGGGAATACCAGAAGTGGTATATAGATTATGCGAAAGGTCTGGATACAGATGTACCATACCATGACTGGTATGTTAGTCAATTCGGTAGTTTCGTTCAATCTCCGTTTGAGCCCCTGTATTATCAACCGTTTTCAATTATTTGGTTTAGTATTATAGCAATTCTAGCTATCGGAATATTATGGCGTAACAATAGAAGGAAGTCTCGGGAGTCGTTTGGCACCTCGATGTTGACTCAGTAGTATGCTCCAACTGTACGTACAAACATCGAAAGTTTGTGTTCTATGATTTAGATGATAAATGCATCCAACATGTTTTGAAGACTACACGTGTATCATTATTGATTTTTGTATTCTCTGGACAATCACAAGAAAGTTTCTACGATTAAACAACAATACCATGATAAAATCTTACATAAGTTATCACCATTTCCCTCTATATATGACCTTTAAAAGTCATGGCCATACTTTAATACCCAGATATATTTATTTGATTTTCTAATTAGTAAAATATATATTATATTAATTATGTGTTAATTTGTATAAAAAAGCTATTAGAAGAAATAATGAATGGCTTCATCACGGTAATCTTTAAAGTCAATATTAGCAAATTGGCAATGATTACTAAAATCTAGCTCATAAAGAAGCAAAAGAAGCTTGACAAGTAAATAGTTATAATATCATTGATTGATCAAACCTTAATATAGCTCGTAAAGAAGCTCAAGAAGCTTGACAAGTAAATAGTTATAATATCATTGATTGATCGGCCTTCTAAATATTATAGAGCATCCATTTATTCGAGGCATATGTCTACAACTTCTGTGAAAAATTTGGCATTGGTGACTTGATGCAGCTAAATTTTGTGGCTTCATGCTCATAAATATAAGATTGAATAACATTAAAATCTTAATTTATTTAGAATTAAAAGATATTCAAGTTTTAATTAAACAACTTTGCAAACTTAGAGGACTATTCAATTTATTTCTAAAGAGATCAAAATAATATTGTATTGAGCCAATTAACAATTAGTCATTTACCCTTCCATTAGGGACACTTGTATAGTCCAGTTTCAAAAAAGCCCATATGTCCTTTTGGTGAACCACCAAATCATGAGTATGCATATATCTTAATAACCTAAAAATCATTGTTTCATTTTAAAAATATATTATCGATAAATATTCATATATTACTACATATTTAATATTTGTCCTTATCATTTTTGTAAAAAAAATGTGTCCCTTACTACTAAAATAATTTATTTTTTGATATACTATCGGTTACTATCCAAAATTGCATAATATTTAAAATTTTTTATTTTATATTGTTGTTAAGTTACATTGTACCAAACATCCAAAAAATAAGTATATTGTGCATTGTGCATTGTATTCAAATAATTTATTTTTAAATATATAAATACCTCTCATCAATTAAAATTGCATATTATTTAATAGAAAATATGTCTTTCATATTATTGTCTTAACAAAAAGTCCAACTATATTATATATAAATATATGTAAAAAATTGTACTTTATTTTTCCAGCTGTATATAGATTTCACAAATTAAATGAGCATTTATAAAATTTGTATTTCCTGGATGTTATCCTGTTGTAAACATACGTTATACTTTGAAATCAGTGGTAATGTTATTGACTTAATTTTTTTCATATCCCTCTATTCTACTATAAATACGTATAGAATCTATGTTCGTGCAAATCATACAGTGTCCTTTTTTTATGTAATCTTGTAAAGAATGATAGTAAGAAGACCTCTCATATAATGATAGTGTAAGAATATTTAAATTTGTTAACAAAAATGTGTTATAGTTTATCAAATCCATATAATTTGAGGATGTTCATGGTACATCATTATATTGAAATTAATTTTTTTAAGATGATGATATTTCATGAACTATCCTTAGATTATATAGATTTTGTGTTTTAGAGAAATAGAAATGCATATTAATTGAAGAAAATTAGTGATACAATTTTCTTTTATATTACTGGTTATTTATATTATTGAGGATTTGTGAATGCAATGAGTTGTTTCAATAATTTGGAAACTTGAGCTAATCTGATCCTTAACCATATGGGAGATGGGATTGCAAAGTCTTTTTACCATAATTTTTATTTTTCTGTTTATCAATTTTAATTGTGTATATTCATTGGTGAATATAATAGTGGGGTACAGGTGATACATCACTATATTGAAACTGTTAGATTTATGCTTCAAATATTGTCTAGTTAATTATATTTAATTATTAGATGTTTTAGATATTTAGCAATAGATTAATTATTAGATAAAAATATTATATTAGAATTGTTTAGTAGTGGGGTAGTGGAGTAAATTATGGAAATGTAATTTACCCATTAATTATTAGTGGTTAGTTTTGGTAGTAGTTAGTTTTAATATGTTTGTAAAGCCTATATAATGGCTAGTTTACCTTGAGTTTTATAATAAGTAAAAATAGCAGTACAAGTTCTCTGCAAACTGTAAGTGTCTTTTTTTCTCTAAGTTTTTCCAACAAAAATTCAAATATTTAAGTGATGATTTATCATACTTTAGTTTCTAATATAAATGTGTATCAATGGTAGAAAAATAATTACCTAATTTTGTTAATGTAGCTATTAGGTACTTTTATTTTAATCCATTTTTCATTTGATGAAGAGGTCTTTGGAAAATCATTTAATCTCCTTGTTGCCTATATGGTATGTGGTATCTCACATCCTAATTCCATTCTAATCCACTAATGTGTGTGTAAGGGGTTTTATAAATTTTCATTTGATATGTAAGGGTGGACTAGGGTAATGAGTTTTACTTATGATACTAAAAAAATAACTTTACAACATTCAAATGTGGTATAGGAGTGTTACAAACTACTATTTGAAAATGCTAGTTTATTATCACTACATGTCAAATGAGAATTTATCAAATCAATCATCCACTTGTCTAACATATTAGAATGAACTCGGGTGTCTAATACTAAATAACACTGGGAGCTGCAGGGGATTGAAATTTCTATTTCATGATGGTGATATTGTAAGTAAACTCGATAAATATAATGACTTGTAATTTAGAAATTCAGTTTAATTAAATTTATTTGATGGTCCTCTCTTAGTAAAATGAATAATGATACGATGAATACATGAGGTAACTCAAGGGGAAATTGGGATTGATTTTCAAGTGTTGTGATGGAACTAATGGAGAAGCAGCCTGCATAAACTACATGGGTTCACTCTTACTCTAACCTTTAGTGTAATCCGTGGAAGCGACCAACATCAATTTATACTTATGGTTTGTGTACAATATTCTCTTAAAAAATTGGTTGAAACATCAAAGAAGCACATATATGTGACGAAATGCATAAATTGTATAACATTATGTTTATAGATTCTTCACTTTGTTTAACAGCCTCGCGTATATTCCTTTTTGTTTTTCCTATGTTCCTTCTTGCTTTGAATTATCTCTGCATTTTCTAACGAGTCTGGATATGAAATTTAATAATAAAAATAAATACGAAATTGATGTGTTTCATTTAAGACTTTACAAATATGTAATAATGGTATGTCATCATTTACATGTATAATAATTTGATTTGTGAGAAGGGAATTGGACATCTGTAGTGTGACAATGTTTCTGTTTGTATAAATGAACGTGTTCGAAGTGGATTGGTACCTTAATCCATTTGTGGTTGGAGATTTGATGGACGTTTGCAGCTCTTCGCCTCCTCGTCAAAAATTAATTTCTTAATGTCTATATTCAATTGTAATTTACAATAATATTTTAGATCCTAATATGCTTGACCCCCGGGCCACAGCCAACGGTTAGAAACAAAGTGGTATGATGTAAGTACAGTTCTATTTAATTACAAGAGAAACCATAATGAATACTTCAAAATAGTTTGTCCAATAATCGTCTAAAAAGGAAAGCCAGCTAGAAAAATAATTGATGCCAAATTAATGTTGTTTGCTACAAAATAATGCTCTCTGACATACACCCTTTCCATTAAAGATAAATACCAGACAATGGGATGCTTCAAATCTTTTTGTGTTACTTGTTCTGCTTTTGGGGGTGATAGAGATGTTATAAACTATTTTTTGGTTTGCACCCATGATGGCATTTGGTCTAGTTGTATGATTCTCGCTTAGGGAGTGAGATATTCCGAGTTCAATTCTCAGAATTCCCTATTTTCATGACTATTTTAATTTTTTTTACTGCCCAGCTTATCACATAATGTTATAAGCCTATAAGTAGTTTTCCACTTTCATATGAGATGTAGCAGAATTAAAATTACTTCAAAGAAATTCTACTACAGTAATATTCCAATCAAACAAACATCGAAATATAGGAATTGTCTAACATAAGTACAGCAAAATCTAAGTAATATGAAAATTTAAGGTAAAAACAAAACCAGTTCACTTGAAAACAAAGCAATAACAACTACTTACTAAATCCCTTAAATTAAGCTGACTTGAAAAATAAGAATTATTTTTTATCTCGCTACCTTAAAGAAACTCTTACCTCAAAGGTTTTGATTGGTGTCTCTGTTTTAACCCCCTTTACGCACCAAGCACCCTTAGCACATGTTATGGTCACAATCATTTAGGATATTACAATATTGACATTGCCAGGCATCTGTCAATTGGACATGTTTTTCTTTCACTAGAGTAACATCAACTTCAGATAGCCCATTTTCTAATCTTTTGAGAAAGTTTGAAAAATATCTTCCAGTTACCTTTGTTAAATTTATAAGCTCGTTATGATTTTTTTTATTAAATTCTTCTGAGCTAGCCTCATCCCTAAAGTATTTTTGCAGCTTATTCTCTTCGTAGTCATGGAGCCTTTCCAAAGCCACCTCAGACTCACCTTGTGGTTAATCAATTTGTTTTTTTTTTCGTATATGCTTCTGGTGGCATAGAATATCCATAAATATAAGTCCATTTTAACACTCGCCTTCATTCAAAAATCTGCTCCCAAGCTTCCATAAAGAAGCTTGGGTGTTCTCACTGACAATATTTTTTCTCGAGTTTATGAAGTTTCTTATTTTATATCTCGCTTAGATCTACTAATGCTTTCTGTCTTGACTTTTCATTTACAACCAACCTTTCATAATAATGAGCATATCTCTTGATGTATTCATTGGTCCTGACCCTCTTGTTTCCCTTACCCTTGTCTCCATTACCCTTCTTCGAATTCGGGCTCGACTATGTCACCTATAAAAAAATAACAATGGAACAAGGATATCATGTTAACTCGTCTTATAGCATAAAAAGAATATATGAACATTCAGACTAATAGATACTAGTGTCAGTTTTCAGGGCTCGTTCCTTTCTTAAACACAAGAAACTCAAAAGCAAATTGGGAAGTATTCAGAAAATCAACAATCACAAGCTAACACCTTTGTCAAAGACTCATATTAGTAAATCAACAATGCAGGCAAAACTTTCACCTTTGTACTTGGTAAGGTACAAATTCTGTATATTGCAGATCCCGTCTTGGTGAGAGAAATTAATATAAGCAAAACATTAGACTTGGGAAAGCTGCTTACTTGCAGAAGGATAGGGGGCCTCTACTACGTAAAGGTCTGATTACAACAAATCAGGAAGTTTGGTCTCACCAGAGAAAAAACATTGCTCATAATCTTTTTGTAGACAAAGTCAACGTACTCCTTATTCATAAGCTTTAGTTCTATATTATCTATTGATTGACTAGTTGAGATTATATACCTTATGTAATAATTGGTCGCAGGACATGCTAAGCATAGTGTTAGTTTCCGGGAGCAAACTAATCAAATCTTTGGAGAATGTGGTAGGGGATAGTGGGAAAATTGCAGAGATAACAGGGGATGATTATGCGAGGGATTTCACATGCCATGTGTTTTCTACTATCATGTTTGGGGAAAACTATCCTATAAACACAGGCTTGTTTTTAAATGTAGAGCTCTTAAACAAGCCTCTGGTTCGCCAACCATACTCAATGGTCGTCCTTTCTACAGGCGAGGAACTCCATACTTGTTCTTTCAGACTAATAACAGTAATTCAGACTACCAATCACAAGTTACTCCGAAAGTTGTTGACAAATTTTTAGTCTGCCCTAAACCAGTTACATATCTGCTAACAGAATCACTTTAAACAAATATCCAAAATCACTAAATCACACATGGCCATAAAAGAATTCACAATTAAAACCACATGAAAGATTTGAAAACCACAACAACTAAACCAAAATCAACAATTAACAAAACAAATAAAGGCCTTTTGAGCAGCCAAAACAGAGTCAACCACCACAACTTTGACTTTACACAGATGTTCTGTATATGTTGACTATACACAAATACTAATTTGTGGCACTTTCAAAGAGAACATTAACAAAGTGACACATATATACAGTCCGAGAGACACACAAACAGTCAGAGGGAGAGTAAGAGAGAGAGAAAGAGAGAGAAAGAACACCTGTGTACTTAGCCTCGCCAGTTTCAGCCTTTGATTTGAGGTTTCAGCCATCGTTTGTAAACCCTAGCTGCGCCGTGAAAGAAAGAAGAGAAAGAGGGGAAACGATGTAATTGAAATTTTGGGGGTAAATAAAGTATATACCTAAAAACTAAGTCGGCTAATAATAGTTGAATTTAGCCGTGTCGTGCAATAAGACCTTGTTTGGTTGAAAAAAATGAATCAGAGTGTTCTCCCAGTTAAGCTTCTGTATAAAACCTCCTGTTATCAACCAAAATACAAACACTATCATCCACTTTACAAAAATTTACAAACATTTAATTAAATTTCAAATTTAAAAATTATAAATAAAGTAGCAATTGTTTTGATACAAATTTTATTAATAATAATGAATTACACCAAGTCATCATCATCACTAAATTCATCATTTTCCGTTCCATTTTCTTCGTCTTCATCTTCGGCTTCCTTATCATTTTTACTTTCTTCTTCATCATCATGATGTATCGAGTAGTCATTTTCAAACATCCTTAAATCAACAAAAAAATTTGAAGGATCACGAATAGTAACACTTTCGACATGGGAAGATGAAGCATTTGACACTTCATTTTGTAAAGCATCATCGATGATTTTGATATCTTCCTTGGTTGACACACTTTCATCAACTTATCGACTCTTTGTTGTTAGAACCGTGTACCATGATGATTTTGCATTTAAAATATTTGGTGCATAGTACACTTGATGAGCTTGGCTAGCCAACACAAACACGTCATCGACATTTAGTTTTGATTTGACATCCACGATAGTCATCCGATGTCTATCAACTTTGACATGTGTCGTATGATCAAACCAATGACACTTGAAGACAATCACTTGATGTCCATTATGATAGAAGAGTTTTAAAATTTCTTCCACCCTTCCGTAATAGTTTCTATAAGTTTTATTGTAAGAAGTCCCTACAATTATAATTGTTTAAAATTTTGATTAAAAGATAAAGAAAAAGTATGTTTCAAATATTATGAGTAAAAGTCTCACCGATGACAACTATACCAGAATTTGTTGAAGTGAGCTCCTTATCATTTGGGCAACTAAATTTGTAACCATTGAATTTGCACGCTTTATAAGACTCCACTTTAAACATCGGACCTCTTATTAGGTCTAGAAATTTCTTTTTGAGCTCTTCATCATCTTGTACCTAAAACATGTGTGACATGATACATAAATATAAGAATAAATTTAAAGATTGCATGAGAAATATATATAATATGTGTATAGGTGTTTATATATAAATCAAAACACATACCCTTCTTTCAAACCAATCTTTAAAATTTTCTTTTTGGTATTGTTCTTTTTCGGTGTCATTGAGAAGGGGGTAATGTTGTTGCACTAACTTCTGGAATCCACTACATTTTTTTGTTCAAAAATAAGAAAAAATAAGTTGTAAACTAAATTCTTAATTTTTGAAGTAAAGAGGGTTTAGAAAAATCTTACTGCAAGTACTTTCCAACTTCCGGTGAATTAATAAGAACATAGTATGCCACAAGTTCATGTTCATCACCATTCAAGATTCTATCTCTACTTTGTAGACTAGGATGTGTCATATATGTATAAACTTCTAACAATTCGACATCATGAAACTTTCGAGGTGCCTCATTCCGACGTAACTGACCATACACAACTTTTGAATTAAAAAATACTGAGCAAAAGTGTACACTTTCCTCCTCAATATAGTGTTGTGCCATGGAACCTTCTGCTCGAGCTTTGTTTCCAACTTTCAATTTCAGGTTATGCAAGTATCTCTCCACAAAATACATCCACCGCCCATTAGCCGGACCCCCCAACTTACACTCGGTAGCTAAATGGAGTGGCAAGTGCTCCATCGGATCAAAAAACCCTGGAATGAAGACAGTTTCAAGTTTTGACATTATTCTCACTATATTTGAGTATTTGAGTATTTGACGAGCATAAATCTTGAAAGAAGTTGCACAACTCAATAATAGGATCAGCTACATATTTCGGAAGTAAGTCACGACAAATGATAGGCAACAACTTTTGCATGAAGACGTGACAGTCATGTGCTTTCATCCCACGAATGCAATTTTTTTTCCAATTTACGCACCTTGATATATTTGAGGCATACCCATCTGGAGGTTGTAATTCTTCAATCCACTTGAACAGCTTATGAATTTGTTCTTTGGAAAGAGCGTATAACGCATGTGGTTCCGTACCATCATCTTGAATCCACAAATCACGATGCACACTTAATTCTTTACAATCTTTCCTCGCTTTTGTGTATTCTTTGGACTTCTTTCCATCATCAAGAATTGTGTAGATTATGTTGTCAAAGATATTTTTTCAGTGTGCATAATGTCAATGTTGTGACGAAGGCTAAGTGTCTCCCAATATGGAAGCTCAAAAAATGGAGAACTGTGAGTCCAATTATGTGTCACACCACAATCCCTTGGTTTTCTCTTTGTTGACTTTCCTGGAGAGGGGAATTGTATCTGCTCGCACATGGTCTTTGCAAAAGATCCTGAATGTTTAGCGCAGAATGTTCGGGTCTCAATAATTCCAAACCTTGTACTCCTTCTCAGGGGATCATCTGCTTCCAAAAAATACCGAGCACTGCCATAAAAAGTAGATTTACCACCATGTTTGAGTTGTTTAGCTTTTACCTCTCCCATGCAAACCGGACATGCCAACTTACCTAAAACATATGTAAAAAACTCAATAAATAAACATATGTGAAATTATATAAAATATGTGCACATATGTGTGTTTATAAAATAAAACACGTACCCTTAGTGGACCACCCACTCAGCATGGCAAGTGCAGGAAAGTCACTAATTGTCTATAAAAGTGCAGCCTTCATCATAAATTTGTACGTGAATATATGTCATATGTTTCCACCCCGGTATGCCACAATAATTTCAACTCATCAATTAGCGGTCTAAGATAAACATGTAAGTCTTTTGTAGGATCCATTGGTCCGGGAATAAGAAGAGGCATGAACATGTATGGAGCCTTAGTACACATAGAGGGGGGAAGATTATACACAACAATCACCACAGGCCATACAGTATACTCCTTGGCATGAGCATCGTGAAAGGGATCAAATCCATTAGTACATAGTCCGAGTCTAACATTTCTAATCTCTTTGAAAATCATGTAAATCTACGATCAAATTGTTTCCATTCATCTCCATCTGTTGGGTGACTTAATTGACCTTCAACAACAACTCTATCATGATGCCATCTCATACATTTTGCAGTTTTCTCAGCCATGAATAAACGCTGCAATCTCGTGGTAATAGGAAAATAACGCAAGATCTTACGCGAGATCTTCTGTTTTTTAGGATCCTTTTGCACTTTGTAACGGTCTCTTTTGCATATATCACACTTGGTCTTCTCACTGTGTTCTTTGTAGAATAACATGCAATCATTCTCACAAGCATCAATCTTTTCATACTCCATGTTCAATCCTCTAATCATCTTTCGTACAGTGTAGTACTTCTCAGGCAACTTATGATCATTAGGGAATACTAATCCAATGAGGTGTAGCAAGTCATCAAAACCATTATTACTACAATTATGCCTATTTTTCCAACGAAGCAACTCCATTACAAACTCCAATGTTGTAAAATTGGCATTATTTGGATATATTGGTTCGGAAGCGGTATTTACCATCTCGTTAAATTCTTTTGCTTTTGCATTCGGTTCTTCATCAAAATCTTCACAATCCTCAAAATCATCATCATGTGCATCATACATATCATTATCTCTGTAGCTAGTATTGCCAAAACTCGTTCCAACATCATTGCGCAACACATCTTTTTCCCCATGACAATCCCATCTAGTATACCATTACATAATACAATGTCGATACAAATCAACTTTCACGGTACTAGGATATTTAGTACTCATTACCACAATTTTTGCACCGACATCTTATAAGACCGTTGTCTTCGGGATCAAGATTTTCAATAGTAAATTTAATGAAATTATCCACACCATTTTTGTAATCTTCCGTTAAATATTTTGCCTCATTAAATCGATGACGACCAATCCAACTACGATCGGATGTCATCTACAAAATGATCAATAAAAATAAATTACCAATTTAATTATGGAAACTAAGATTATCTCATTATTAAATACCATATTAGTCACCAAAAAATAAACAAATAATAATCACATTATTCTTGAAAAAAAATTTAATCTACTCAAATTTATAAAGATTATCACAATTAAACTATTTAAAACAAAAATCTGTAAAAGAATTACACTTACTTGATGATTTGAGATGCTCACATGAAGAAGTAATTTTTAGTATAAAACCAAAAAAAGTAGTGAAATGGGGAGAAAGTATGGAGGGAGAAACAATGGAGAAAACGGCTACTGGAATGGAGAAAGGGGTAGGGTTTCCGAAATGAGCACGGGTTAATTCAACCAGAAATAGTCGAATTTAGTACGGGTCAATTCCACCAGAAGCGGTCGAATTTAGTAACGCCCTAAAAGCAGTCGAATTTATATTTATGCTACTAGTTATAGTTGTATTTATTTACATTCAACCGCAGCTGGTCGAATATAGTAAGATTTAATTCCACCAGACACGGTTGAATTTAGTATGTCAATAAATGCTTCCCACTATAGTCGAATTTAGGAATATTCAACCGCCTACGGTCGAATTTATCTCCGTTCTACCAAGGTCAGTTGAATTTATATAAATTCAACTACCTTAGGTCGAAAATATAATATTCAACCGCCTACGGTCGAATTTATCTCCGTTCCACCAAGGTCAGTTGAATTTATATTATTTCGACTGTTGTTGGTCGAAAATAGCAGAAATTATTCAAATTTTTTTTAGAGGGAAATTCCCTGCCCACTGAAAATTTTAAATTAAAGGGCGGCAATTTTTCCCGCCGATCCCACTTATTAAATTCGACCAAATTCAGTCGTGCTAAATTCGACCGAAAAGAGAAGTTAGTCGAAAATAACCGTAAATTCGACCGGGTTATTTCGACTGCCGCTAAATTCGACCAAATGTTGGTCGAATTTAGCCGCACCTACAAAATTCGACCGAATATAGTAGAATTTACGTGCAGTCAAATTTAATTTGTTGAAAATACCCTAATTCTCTTGTAGTGATATTTTGAAGACTACACGTATATCATTATAGATTTTTGTATTCTGTGGACAATCACAAGAAAGTTTATGTGATTTAACAACAATGCCATCATAAAATCTTACATAAGTTATCACTATTTCCCTATATATATGACCATTAAAAAACATGGCCACACTTTAATACTCAGATATATTTATTTGATTTTCTAATTAGTAAAATATATGTTATATTAATTATGTGTTAAGTTTTATAAAAAAGCTAATAGAAGAAATAATGAAAGGCTTTATCAGGGTAATCTTTAAAGTAAATAATAGCAAATTGGCAATGACTACTAAAATCTAGCTCATAAAGAAGCCAAAGAAGCTTGAGAAGTAAATAGTTATAATATCATTGATTGATCAAACCTTAATATAGCTCGTAAAAAAGCTAAAGAAGCTTGACAAGTAAATATTTATAATATCATTAATTGATCGGCCTTCAAAATGTTATAGATCATCCATTTATTCAAGGCATGTGTCTACACCTTCTGTAAAAAATTTGGCATTGGTGAGTTGATGCAGTTAAATTTTGTGGCTTCACGCTCATAAATATAAGATTAAATAACATTCAAATCTTAATTTATTGAGAATTAAAAGATATTCAAGTTTTAATTAAACAACTTTGCAAACTTGAAGGACTATTCAATTTATTTCTAAAGAGATTAAAATAATATTTTATTGTGCCAATTAACAATTAGTCAATTACCCTTTCATTAGGGACACTTGTATAGTCCAGTTTCAAAATAACTCATGTGTCCTTTTGGTGAACCACCAACAAATCATGGGTATGCATATATGTTAATAATCTAAAAATCATTATTTCACTTTAAAAATATATTATGGATAAATATACATATTCATATATTACTACTTATTTAATATTTGTCCTTATCCTTTTTGTAAAAAAATGTGCCCCTTACTCCTAAAATAATTGATTTTTGGATATACTATCTCTTACTATCCAAAATTACATAATATTTAAAAATGTTTGGTTTATATTGTAGTTAAGCTACATTGTACATAACATTAAAAAAATTATATTGTGCATTGTGCATTGTATTCAAATAATTTTTTTTAAATATGTAAATACCTCTCATCAATTAAAATTGCATATTTTTAATAAAAAATGTGTCTTTCATATTATGGTCATAACAAAAATTGTTGTGAATAAGTGAATACAGTTCAATCAAACTTGTTAGAGTTTAATGAAATAACTGGGAAAATACACAATGTATGCTAAGTGTTAACTTTTATTATATGAGTGCTAAGTACATATATATGAAAAGCATAAACAGAAACAAATGACTTAGCTACATACAAACTAGAAGAACATGGCAACTAACTTCCTATTATAACTCATTATTCAAACGTAACTGATAAACACCTAAAAAGACTCCAGGAATACATTGACTATGTCCAACACATAGACTCCACATTTTCACATCAACCCAACCAACAAGGACAAACAAATAGCGAAGCCCACAAACTCAGATTAAAGCCCAACAAAAAAGTCCAACTATATTATATATAAATATATGTAAAAAATTGTACTTTTCCAGCTGTATACAGATATCATAAATTAAATGAGTATTTATGAAATTTGTATTTGGTGGATGTCATCCAGCTGTAAACATATGTTATACTTTGAAATCATTGGTAATATTATTGACTTATTTTTTCATATCCCTGTATTCTACTATAAATACCTGCATAATCTATGTTCCTCATATACAAATTACAAATCAAAGAGTGTCTTGTTTATACATTCTTGTATAGAATGATAGTAAAAGGACCTCTCATATAATGATAATGTAAAAATATTCAAATTTGTAAACAAAAATTTGTTATAGTTTATCAAATCCATATAATTTGAGGATGTTCATGGTACATCATTATATTGAAATTAATTTTTTAAGATGATGATGTTTCATGAACAATCCTTAGATTATATATATTTCGTTTGTTAACAGTTGTATTCATAGAAATAGAAATGCATATTAATTGAAGAAAATTAGTGATATAATTTTTTTTATATTACTGGTTAGTTATATTATCCAGGATTTGTGAATGCAATGAGTTGTTTCAATAATTTGGAAACTTGATCTAATATGATCCTTAACCATATGGGAGATGGGATTGCAAAGTCTTTTTGCCATAATTTTTAATTTTCTGTTTATCAATTTTAATCATGTATGTTTATATTCATAGGTGAATATAATATTGGGGTACCGGTGATACATGAGTATATCAAAATTCAAATATTTAATTGATAATTTATCATACTTTAGTTTCTAATATCAATATGCATCAATGGGAGAAAAATAATTAGCTAATTTTGTTAATGTGGCTATTAAGTACTTTGGTCACAATCAATTTTTCATTTGATGAAGAGGTCTTTGGAAAATCATCTAATCTCCTTGTTGACTCTATGTCATCTGGTATCTCACACCCGTAATTCCATTCTAATCCGCTAATGTGTGTGTAATGAGTTTTATAAATTTTCATTTGACATGTAATGGTGGACTACCTCACAATGAGTTTTACTTATGATACTAAAAAATATAGCTTGACAACATTCAAATGACGTATAGGAGTGTTACAAACTACTATTTGAAAATGCTAGTTTATTATGACTACATTTCAAATGAGAATTTCCCAAATCAATTATCCAAGCTTCAACATATTAGAATGAACTCGCGTGTTTGATACTAAATAACACTAGCAGCTGCAGGGGATTCAAGTTTCTACTTCATGATGGTGATATGCCTCTAAGTAAACCCCATAAATATAATCCCTTATAATTTAGAAATTCAGTTTAATTCAATTCTTTTGATAGTCCTCTCTTAGTAAAATAAATAATGATACAATGAATAGAGGAGGTAACTCAAAGGAAAACTGGGATTGATTTGCAAGTGTTGTGATGGAACTAATATAGAAGCAGTCTACATAAACTACACGCGTTCACTCTTGCTCTAGCCTTTAGTGTAATCCATGGAAGCCACCAAGATCAATTTATACTTATGGTGTTGGAACATCAAAAAAGCACATATATGTGACCGACTGCATAAATTGTATAATATTATGTTTATAGATTCTTCACTTTGTTTAACAACATCCTGTGTATTCCTTTTTGTTTTTTCTTATATTCCTTTCTGCTTTGAATTATGTCTACATTTTCTAGTAAGTTTGGATATGAAATTTAATAATAAAAAAGAATAAGAATTTGATGGATTTCATTTAAGAATTTACAAATATGTAATAATGGTATGTCCCCATTTCCATGTATAATAATTTGAATTGTGAGCAGGGAATTGGACATCTGTAGTGTGTAGATGTTTCTATTTGTATTAAATGAAAGTGTTCGAAGTGGATTGGTAGCTTAGTCATTTTATAATTAAATAACAGCGTTCAAATACCCGAATCTGACTTTAAAATAATTTAATAATAGTTATCGTGCCTTGAAAATAATTTAAAATAATATTTTAAAACTCAAAACTATTTTTCAAAATTTTTAAATCAAAATTAATAAATAAATCTAATTAAAAATCAATTAAAATTATTTATTAATTAAATAGATCAATTAATCAATTAATTTTTGAATTAATTGATCAATTAAATAATTAATTATCCACTAAAATTAATTATTTAATTAATTCAAATTTTTTTTTGAATTAAAAATAATTTTCGTAATTAAAATAATGATTTTTGGAATTTTTAAATTATTAAAAACAATTTTCTGAAAATAAATATAGACATAATATCATTTTTATAATTTTTATAAATAGAAATCCATTTTTTATAAGTTTTTAAAACAGGGTTTATAAAAGTTTGCCACCTTCTTCCTCGGTCGCCGGCGGCAGCCATTGCCGGCCGACCTCAAGCTCGAAAATCTGTCCAGAATTCCCTCAAAAGATGCAGATTAAAAGCAGCGTAGAGCAGGAACATCATCGTGGTTTCTTAGGTCGTAAACGATACCCGAGTCGGCCGGAAAACCGACTGGAATTCACGTCGCCGGTGATGTCAGATTTTCTGACGACTTTCAGTCGACATCCAATAGACAAAATTTTAGCATGGTTTGATTGCTGGTGAGACGATCTACATCTCTATAGTCTGCAAACATGCCCAGATTTAACGGGTTTAAAAATCCGGCCAAAACATGAATTTTCCGATTAATTTTTTCTAGAACACCAAGAACATTCAAACTCGAAGATCAAACCAACTTTTCTACATGTTAATGAACTCACTACAAGGAAAACAAGCTTCAACAACGGTTTATGTCCGTTGGCTGATACCCTATTTTTCCGTTGACTATTGAGCCGCCGTCTGTTAGTTGGATCAGACAACGGCTAAAAAACATTGTCTGAGATTATACAGACAATGATTATGGATTAAGCCCGTTGTATTACATCCAGAAAAGACAACGTTTTTTGCTTGTTTTCGTCGTAACAAGCGACATTACTCAAGTGTTCTCACAAACTCAGAAAACCGTTGTGTAAGGTATAACATTAAAACCAATCCTACAACACTTATTGTTGTATAAACGTTGTTGTGTATTCAGATAGACAACAAAAATGAAATTGAGCTCGTAGAACTCTTGTAATAAATTTCTACACACAACAGTTTTGGATTTTAATGTATGGCATGATCAGATACATATAACTGTTTATTTGTCCAAATGTATTGCATGAATACCTTTGATACAATATCTTAATATTATATAGACAATGGTTTACTAGTGTTGTGAGAGTTAATTTTGCACCAAAGTTTTGTGTTCGAAAGCATTGTTTTAGTATTAAAGACATGATATTTTAATGAAGCTTGGTTCTTAAAAGCGTTATCTTACACAAAATATAACAAGTAATCAAATGAAATTAACTTTGCAAATCTAAACAAAAGTTCTAAAGTTAATCCGTGATCGAAAATCACAACAACATAGTTATACAAAAGCTAAAAGCATATTGATATCACTGCTTTCATGAGTCTAAGATTTCTACTACAAATTAAAAAAAATATAGAGTCTACAAGGATTTGATGTTGGCTACTCAGAGCTCACTTGGCCTTTTCAGCTTCTCTTCACGTCTTCCGCAAGAGCTATGTTGTCCTTGCAATATCATTACAGCATGTGATAGGCAATTTCCCAATCTGGAGAAAATAAACAATCTTCAAAATAAATCGACAACCACTCTTAAGTTAATATTCTTTTCCTTCCTGCATTATAAGAAAAACAAAGAACTGGATCTCTTAATATAAAGTGAAATCAAACCAAGACATAATAGAAAATAAACAAATGCCCATAGTGTCACCTGGCTCACTTCTATGAAGAGACTGTCAATGTCCTGCTTTCTAAAGATACCACCTCTCCTCGTAGTTGATCTTGGTGAAGATTGCACTGCAAGGAAAACTGGCTCAGACAAGTGTTTCAACCCGTTATCTGATACCTTAAAATTTCGTTGTCTATTGAGCCGCCGTCTCTTACATGGATCAAACAACGAGAAAAAACAGTTGTGTGAGTCATCTCACACAACGATCAGCCATCAACCCCCGTTATATTACAACCAGGAAAAACAACGTCTTTCCATACATTCTGTTGTAAGAAGAATAATTAGACATCTGTTAAAAAAACATTGTGTATATGGTCACTAACAGTTTAAGAATAGAACATAACACACAACCCTTATTCTGATATATATATTGTCCTTCACGTTAACAAATAATACAAACGATAACAACCGTTCTTTTACAATCAGAACAAACAACGGCGAGCACATAAGAAAATGTTGTTGGAATGTGGGTATATACAACGATTTACTTGAAATAGACCGTTGTTAGGTTTGTAGTTATTCAAGTAAGAGACAGTTTCCTTCTATTAATATATCTTATTTGTTGACATTAAACAATGGTTTGGTAAGTTAAAATCATTGTTTTTTTTACACACAATGGTTTGACAATAATTATACACTTGTAAAATATATATCTCTTTGACAATACTTTACTAAATATTTCATACAAATATATGAAATGTTTTATATAAAAATATATACGGAACTATATAGAGTTTACTGTGATTTTCTTAAATAAAAGAATACATTTTTCTGTAAATAATTTCCTCCCATCTACAAAGTCCCATTGCGGCAAGAATGTTTGTGCTTGAGCTATTTCATTTAGTAGGTCTTGAGCATAATATCAAATTATGAGGAGATCTTTTGTCCTGGTGTTCCATGTGGAACTAGCAGAAAGTTTTCTGATTTCACATCCCCATGCACAATCTACACAAATAGGAGCTTACCTTAGTATATTAAATGTGATCAATAACTTTATCTAGGGAAGTTATATACAACTTCATATGTTGGGCTGAATCAGTAATAAAAAAACACGAAGACACACCTAAGTCTCTTTCAAAATGGAAATGCAATTATACATACATCAAAACTGCTTATTGCAGAATAAATGATCCATGAGAGTAGGTAGAAGTCATACATTATTTCTTTGATACACTTCACAATTGGAGACTTTCTATGTGGTTTTAGATTGAACAACATTTCTGCTGCTGCAACCACATGGACAGTGGAACCTTCAAAAAGAAAGTATCATCAGTCTCTAATAATTTAGAAGAAGGGCAGCGGCAATATGATGCAAAAAGTAACAAATCGACCTTTGTTTCGCACAAGAAAATCCTCAATCAATTTGATTAACAATTTTTCACGTAGAGTGCTGCAGAAAAATAATACAATTATTTAGTATAGAACTTGTGAAACAAAGCATATAATAATAGTGTATCAATATAAGGGGGTAAAATAGAAAAGGACCTTATTGGAGATGCCAATGCAGTACAGACATATTCTTCTAAAACCAAGCTATCCAATCTGCCAAGAAACCATACCTATCAAAAAGTATATTATTTTTAATATCAAAAGCAAAAGATAAGATAAGATAATATGACTCTACAAAAGCTATTAGATTAAAAATCACTAGGATGTTAAATTGTTGGCCTAAGTACAAGATAACTCAGATTAAGGAATGGAAAACTCAGCCACCTTTGCCTGGGAATTATCCCATTTTCTAGCCGTTGTATCCACCAAGTTTTTAGTATTCGAGTCTCTATTAGCAGTTTTTTCTTGCATCTTCTTTTTAGAGAGAAGCATCTTAACCGTCATAGACATTAGTGCTTCATCGTCTAATTTGGTAGAAGAATCATACAACTTCATATATAACCTGTCTGAGAAGAACATAAAAGCTAATAGATAAAAACAACAGATGCTTGTAATATATTTTCATATGAAAGAAATGGAAAATCATTATTTCATAGTAAAATCCATTGTAATACTAAAAATTGAGCAACCTGTGTATTCACACACTAACAACTGAAAGAAATGGTTGAAAGGCTTTCATAGCCCAGCAAGTGTGTATACCATAAAAGAACATTACACAACTATGGTGGCGTCATTGCTTGCTCTGTATTTGTGATTATTTGGACACTTGACAATTTGTAAGTAGCATAGGACAGTTGCCCAGTTTGTAAGTAGGCATAAATTTGATGAATTTGTTTATAAACTACATTACCAAGAACATCCTCACCAACTACACAGGTGCACAAATGCTTTATAAAGGAGACTTTTACTTGTTCATTCAACATGATTGATTGAAAAGAAAAATAAAGACAATTGACTAAATACTGCTAAACAATATAAGAAAATCACCTAATGATTCCAGTAGCTGATTTATGAAAATATGAGCATGGATCTAGTGGCTCTTGACATCTCAATGATTCAACAAATGTATGAAGAGTTAGTTTCCCTAACTGCTAGAACCGCTTGACTTGTGTTTTTGTTCCAATTTTCAAGTCTAACCAGAGATGACTCGACTAAGAAATAGCCAGACGTTATACAAACACATAAACGTAACTAACAACAAAATTTCAGATCCCATGAGAGAAAGGTAAAGGGAATACACAATTACAAAAAATAAAATGAAACATACAAACATATAAATCAATTTACACAGAAAGGTAATGGATACTATACCTTATAATTGAACCCCAAGAAATATTGTAAGCCGTAGTTGCTTGAACCCAAATATATTTTTCCAAATTACTAAAACCTAAAATCCCTTTAACTAAACTCCTGAAATCTAATTGAACAAGAACTTTTTGAATCAAAATTTGTTTCAAACCCTAATTGAAACTAGTAAGAGAGAGAGAGGAGAAGCTCACAGGTGGGTGTGTATATATATAGTGAGAGATTGAGAGAAGGCGGGATGTTTTCCCCAAATTTGTAAAGGGGGAAATGAAAATGATTGAAGGGGGAATGAAAACGGGAGCGGGAGACAAAATTAAAAGAAATGGGAAACAAAATATTAAGATTGGTGGGATACAAAGTTTTAATTGTGTTTTTTATGAATATTCTTAATTTAATATTATAAACATATTTTTTTAATTTTGAAATAAATTTTTTCACATCAATATTATTTTTTTCATAATATTTGATTGTCGAAATAATATTTTATAAAATTCTGGAAAGAATTCCGTTTAAGAAAATAATATTTTTACTGGATTTTTGTTAAAAAATTGTAGAAGTTAAATTTTTATTTTTTAATTATTCATGAACATCACTAATATAAGTATGCATTGGCATTATAGACTTACATAATCTAAAGAATTATTTTATAGATGTATATTTGTTATTTGTCACATTAGATCACCTAAACCCTAATTTTAATTTTAATTTTTGGAAAGATAAACCATTGTCTACTGAACCAACTTTTAAATATTTAAAATTCTAATTTTCTTGTTAATTTTACTTTTACCGGATTTTCCTTATAATGTCATGCAAGAAAAGTTTAATTTTTTTATAATTTTTTCACATGACTAAAATCTATATAATTTAGCATCCGTACAGTTGAATCATCTAAAAAATAAATTTTTAAAAAAATATTTTGTAATTCGGGAATGAATCTCGTTTAAGGTGGTAGTACAAGTGTTTTATATTAAAAATACTTGTATAAGGTAGATTAATACAACGTGCTTTTTCGAAAAACACTTGTTTGAATTGAACAATTAACAATGTAAATTTGAAGTGTAATTATTACGTATATTTGTAGGTTAGCACACATATGATACGCCGAATAATATTATAACGAGTTATATCTAAAAAGTAGCACTATTAACATTCGTATATAATGTCAACTAAATCCGGATATCGTTACTATGACTTATATCTGTAAGTTAATATATAGATTATGTGTTGCTTTATGTTGTTATGAGTAATATTCGTAAGTTAACGCCATTAACGTCTGTAGGAAGTCTACAAAACCAACAAATAGATATTATGAGTTATATTTTTAACTTAATCTACACGTTATGTCCTCATCAATATGATAATCTAGTTAACGCTATTAATATTCGCGTAACGTCTAATCCGAATAGGTAAAAGAATTCAAAAAATCTATGAAAAAGATGATTTCAAATCTTAATAAACACAAATTAATTTGGTATAAGTTATTGGTTACTCGTATAAATTAATAAACGGTGGCATATAATTATTCCAAAAAAAAATTAAAAACTAGTAAAAGTATAGACAACGGTTTTTTCTAAAATCATGTTGTAGTAAGTTACTTTACATAAGTGTTTTTTAGGAAATACCGTTGCTGGAATTCTACAACGGTTTTTTCTTTAAGATTGTTGTAGTATTATAAATTTTATAACAGATTATAAATATCGATAATGGTTGTCTGAATGTTACAAGTGTTTTATTTTAAAAATACTTGTATAAGGTAGATTAATACAACGTGCTTTTTCGAAAAACACTTGTTTGAATTGAACAATTAACAATGTAAATTTGAAGTGTAATTATTAGGTATATTTGTAGGTTAGCACACATATGATACGCCGAATAATATTATAACGAGTTATATCTGAAAAGTAGCACTATTAACATTCGTATATAATGTCAACTAAATCTGGATATCGTTACTATGACTTATATCTGTAAGTTAATATATAGATTATGTGGTGCTTTATGTTGTTATGAGTAATATTCGTAAGTTAACGCCATTAACGTCTGTAGGAAGTCTACAAAACCAACAAATAGATTATCAATGTGATAATCTAGTTGACGCTATTAATATTCGCGTAACGTCTAATCCGAATAGGTAAAAGAATTCAAAAAATCTATGAAAAAGATGATTTCAAATCTTAATAAACACAAATTAATTTGGTGTAAGTTATTGGTTACTCGTATAAATTAATAAACGGTGGCATATAATTATTCCGAAAAAAAATTAAAAACTAGTAAAAGTATAGACAACGGTTTTTTCTAAAATCATGTTGTGGTAAGTTACTTTACATAAGTGTTTTTTAGGAAATACCGTTGTTGGAATTCTACAACGGTTTTTTCTTTAAGATTGTTGTAGTATTATAAATTTTACAACAGATTATAAATATCGATAACGGTTGTCTGAATGTTACAAGTGTTTTATTTTAAAAATACTTGTATAAGGTAGATTAATACAACGTGCTTTTTCGAAAAACACTTGTTTGAATTGAACAATTAACAATGTAAATTTGAAGTGTAATTATTAGGTATATTTGTAGGTTAGCACATATATGATACGCCGAATAATATTATAACAAGTTATATCTGAAAAGTAGCACTATTAATATTCGTAGATAATGTCAACTAAATCCTAATATCGTTATTATGACTTATATCTGTAAGTTAGTATATAGATTATGTGTTGCTTTATGTTATTACGAGTAATATTCATAAATTAACACTATTAACGTCCGTACAAAGTCAACAAAACCAATAAATAGATATTATGAGTTACATTTTTAACTTAATCTACACGTTATGTCCTCATCAATGTGATTATCTGTTGACGCTATTAATATTTGTGTAACGTCTAATACTAATAGGTAAAAGAATTCAAAATTCTATGAAAAAGGTGATTTCAAATCTTAATAAACACAAATTAATTTGGTGTAAGTTATTGGTTACTCATATAAATTAATAAACGGTGGCATATAATTATTCCAAAAAAAAATTAAAAACTAGTAAAAGTATAGACAACAGTTTTTTCTAAAATCATGTTGTGGTAAATTACTTTACATAAGTGTTTTTTAGGAAATACCGTTGTTGGATTTCTACAACAGTTTTTTCTTTAAGATTGTTGTAGTATTATAATTTTACAACAGATTATAAATATCGATAACGGTTGTCTGACTGTTACAAGTGTTTTATTTTAAAAATACTTGTATAAGGTAGATTAATATAACGTGCTTTTTCGAAAAACACTTGTTTGAATTGAACAATTAACAATGTAAATTTGAAGTGTAATTATTAGGTATATTTGTAGGTTAGTACACATATGATACGCCGAATAATATTATAACGAGTTATATCTGAAAAGTAGCACTATTAACATTCCTATATAATGTCAACTAAATCCTAATATCGTTATTATAACTTACATCTATAAGTTAGTATATAAATTATGTGTTGTTTTATGTTATTATGAGTAATATTCGTAAGTTAACGCTATTAACGTTCGTACAAAGTCTGCAAAACCAACAAATAGATATTATGAGTTACATTCTTAATCTACACGTTATGTCCTCATCAGTGTGATTATCTGTTGACGCTATTAATAATCGTGTAATGTCTAATAGTAATAGGTAAATGAATTCAAAAATCTATGAAAAAGATGATTTTAAATCTTAATAAACATAAATTAATTTGGTGTAAGTTATTGGTTACTCGTATAAATTAATTAACGATGGCATATAATTATTCCAAAAAAAATAAAAACTAGTAAAAGTATAGACAACGGTTTTTTCTAAAATCATGTTGTGGTAAGTTACTTTACATAAGTGTTTTTTAGGAAATACCGTTGTTGGAATTCTACAACGATTTTTTCTTTAAGATTGTTGCAGTATTATAAATTTTACAACAGATGATAAATATCGATAACGGTTGTCTGACTGTTACAAGTGTTTTATTTTAAAAAAACTTGTATAAGGTAGATTAATACAACGTGTTTTGTCGAAAAATACTTGTTTGAATTGAACAATTAACAATGTAAATTTGAAGTACTTGTGATTATTTTTTTTGTTAATTATAAAGTAGATAATTAAACTATTTTGAAATATAAAATTTAAATATTTAATCTGGATGAAAGTGGATTTAATTAGAATTTGTAGTTTTAAAAAAAATTAAAATTAAATGTTTGGAATTGTTTTTTAAATTGTTTAATATTTTTATTATAATAAATCAGACAATGGTTTATTTGAACATTTTGTTGTGCAACATGTTTTTAAATTTGGTAAGAAAGATAATTGTTTTAAGAATTAGACCATTGTATGATATAGGTGATATACAATATAGGTAAAACACTTGTCTATGAGGTATCATTTAGACAACACCTAATTTGTACATTGTGCGATTCAAGCTTAAATAACCAATAGAAAAAACACTTGTCTCATTTCCACAACTGTTAAACTAGACGTTATCTCAATCATTTTCAGACAATGCATTCTAAAACTCGTTGTGCAAACTTACTCATTTGCACAACATCACTTTAGAAAGGATTGTCTGTCTCCATCAACTAGACAATGGATTTTAAAGCGTTGTATTAATGCTAAAGCCTTCCCATTCGCACAACACCTTGATTTCGAAAATACTTGTCTGATTTGTTTTACTAGACAACATTTTTTAATTGCTTGTATTAATCAACGTCAGACAACACCAGTTTTTTGGTTGCAGAAAAACCGTTGTATGAAAAATTCGGGCAACACTTTTTTGGTCGAGTGTTGTCTGATCGGTGTTGTCTGATTGTGTTTTTCTTGTAGTGTTGGGAGGTCCTGCTTGTAACAGCTTCATCTTTTCCTCTTTTGTCAACCTCCTTTTTCAAATCATCTATCCCGACAATCTGTAGAGAAAGTCGAAGTACACATAAAATTCACTTAAAATAAGATTGACAAACTACATGCTAGGTTCTCAAAATTTCCAAATAAAAGGAGGCCACAAACATATACAGAAGGCAATTTGTAAACCAGGGCACATAGATTTGTAAAGTAATCCATAATTATGCTTCTTTTTTCTTAAATAGTTCAGCTGTTTTGTAGCTACCTGATTACCTAAAAATAGTTTCAAAAACCCTTAAACACGGCTCTATAAACTGTTTTCTGGAAACTAGCAATGGTTGCTATAATTTCTCGTAACTGTTAGCATAGAAGTCATTAGTTCAGTCACTAACCAAACAGCAGTCTAGTCAGTGATTGAATGCAGTTTGAGTCCAATGTCTAGTTCTTGATAACTTGGTTAATCTATGCATGTATATAAAACAAAATGATTCACGCTTACTTACCTTCATAATGTAATCCACAACTAGACCTGTTCTCTGGTCTCCCAATGCAATTAACTAGAAGAAATAATACAGTGGTGTCACCGTGTCAGAGAAACCGTATATACTTAAACAAGAAACTACAGTATCTAATTAAGAAACTTTCGACCGCTAATACAAACCTTCACGAAAGTATCAAGATCATCATCAAGTTCTATTCCAAGATCCTTTTCTCTTCTCAAAAGTTCCATTAGCATATCTGTATCAAATTCTATATGGTTAGATTCATGATCTAAAATTTACAAAATGAAACTAATCGACAGATAAAAGATAAATATATATTCAAAATCTACACCATTTTCTTTAGGCTTACCTTGCTTGAATCCAAATCCTTGACACCGTCCTGAAAGTTCAAGAGTCTCCCTCACTGTCATTTCAGCAGTGTGCCGATCCCGTTGACTGACATATGCAGAAGTCCTTTGGGCAACAAACTCATTTAGTGAATGCCCATTATAACTGATTTCCCTGGTTATAACGAGTGTTTTAAAAAGAATGCCTCACAATCACATTAAGTATCCATTGCAATCCCTAATTTTTCTAGCACTTGCAACCAGAAAACACTAGAATTTCAAAAGAAAAAACATACAGCAGTAACCATATATCAAAAGAAACAGAGTATTGAGGTGGTATTCTAAATCTATTATTCTTTTGCAATCACTCTCGTCGGCCTGTGCATTCATTATCAGCATTCACCTCATACTTAATAATCTGTATATCCAAGTAATATAAAACTAATGGATGAATATCAGTTAACATGAATCCTTCATATGTTGTTTATGTTTCATATTATTACCTTGAAGACAGGTCCAAAACCTCCCTCTCCAAGCTTATTGTTGTGGGAGAACGAATTTGTCGCCTTTTCAGTTAATCAAAGCTAATTAGTGGCAGTTCCAACTCTTCGCTCTCAATCTTGGTTAGGGCAATACTTTCTGAACTGAATTTCAACCTTTCTGTAAAAAAGAATAAGATTAATATAGAAGGTAGTTTAGTTCTTTATTGGCCAAAAGTCAGTTCATTCTTTGAATATATTTTCGACTTTTTAAAGTAATTTTAATTAAAATTTGTACCTTCTCTCTTCAGCCTTTTGTTCTTTAATAAGAACACAAATATCACAGCAAGTAGTACAAATAGTACTACAGAGACTACAATTATCCATACTTGCCTGTGTAATCTGGTTCCCCCTGTTTTCTCTATGCAGCCAGATAGTTAAAAGAAAACTTCAAGAAACTTCAATGTTATCAGTAAAAAGTAAAGACCCTTAATATACAGAGCAGGGAGTTACCTAATTCAGATGCTGCCATTCTTATGTAAATATCTGGCCCATCTTCAGAGAATCCTTCGATGTCGATCAAGTCATTAAACCATAAGTAGCATCCACGTCCACCTTTTCTAATGTCTGCCTTCGCATATGCTGTACATGAGCGGTTCTTTAAGCACAACTTCTCGCATTCCTCAAGGTTTATTTTCATGTGATACGAGGCATATCTTGTGTCAGGCAACTTCATACCCGAGTGTTTCATAAATCCTTCCCCAGTCACATAATCTAATGATTTTCTGCGGACACAACCGTTAGACCAATCACATTAAGTATCCATTGCAATCCCTAATTTTTCTAGCACTTGCAACCAGAAAACACTAGCATTTCAAAAGAAAAAACATACAACAGTAACCATATATCAAAAGAAACTGAGCTTAATCAACATCTAGCTTACTTTTCTTTGCGGATTTTTTGTTTCGACTCCTTTAGCATTTCATCTAGTTGTTCGGATCCTCTAATTGAAACCAGGCCCTCAGTGTGCTTGAGAATTTTACCTGTACCATCTTGGACAGGGAAAATCTCATTCTCTTTCTTCTCCAAGGCCTCAAAAGACGAAACCCATGGAGTAAATTAAGCATAACAAACATAGAACCTAACCTTGCAAATGATAAACAAATACTCATCAGTCATGCCCTGAGCTTGAAAGGTCAAATCAGAACTCCAAAAAATATTCCTCAAAATTGTCGCTTTGAACTTGAAAATCAAGGAGATTAGAAATTCCAACCTTCATTTTTTTACTTGAGAAGCTCCACCTATTATTGGAAGTGAATCTAAATAGTTGAGCTGAATTCATAGGTAATTTTGTGAAAGAGAAACAAGATTGGGTGATTGAGATGGTTAGGGTTTGAAAACTCAAAAACCTAACCCATCATAATACACACATAATCCATGTGATTTTAAGCAAAACCAGGTAGAGAGAGGAGAGAGAAGAGTCGTGGGAAGGGGAGAGAGAACCGGTCAGATCTAAGAAAGGGGAAGGTTAGAGGTAATGGGGGGAATGAAAATTAGAAGGGAGGGGGAAATGAAAATTAAAGGGGGGCAAAACCAAAAATTGTGTAAAAAATGAAAATTTAACCAAGAAAGATTTTAAGAAATTAATTATTTAATCAAGAAAGATTCTTAATTTTCGGAGTTGCAATTCTATTCGATTTTCATTATAAAATCATACAAGATAAATTTAAAATTTTTTGAATAATTTTTTATATGATTACAATCGATATATCTCAATACAGTTGGATCTTCGAAAATATCATTTAAAAAAATTACCATGTTGATAGGAAAATATCTCAATAATTTTTTCATATAACTAAAATTGATATATCTTAACATCCGT
Organism: Apium graveolens; assembly: GCF_009905375.1. Lineage (NCBI taxonomy): Eukaryota > Viridiplantae > Streptophyta > Magnoliopsida > Apiales > Apiaceae > Apium > Apium graveolens. The sequence continues at coordinate 95,784 of NW_027419141.1, forward strand.
ACGGTTGGATCTTCAAAAAAATCATTTTAAAAATTAATCTTGTAAATCGGGAACGAGTCTCGTTGTTGGGAGGGGTACTTTTACCGGATTTTTCTAATCCTGACATGCAAAATGAATTTCAATTTTTTTAATATTTTTTTCATATGACAAAAATTGATATATCCTAACATCCGTATGGTTGGATCGTCGAAAAAATCATTTGAAAAATTAATCTTGTAAATCGGGAACAAGTCTCGTTGTCGGGAGGGGTACTTTTACCGGATTTTTCTAATCCTGACATGCAAAATGAATTTCAATTTTTTTATAATTTTTTTCATATGACAAAAATTGATATATCCTAACATCCGTACGGTTGGATCGTCGAAAAAATCATTTGAAAAATTAATCTTGTAAATCGGGAACAAGTCTCGTTGTCGGGAGGGGTACTTTTACCGGATTTTTCTAATCCTGACATGCAAAATGAATTTCAATTTTTTTAATATTTTTTTCATATGACAAAAATTGATATATCCTAACATCCGTACGGTTGGATCGTCGAAAAAATCATTTGAAAAATTAATCTTGTAAATCGGGAACAAGTCTCGTTGTCGGGAGGGGTACTTTTACCGGATTTTTCTAATCCTGACATGCAAAATGAATTTCAAAATTTTTAATAATTTTTTCTTATGACTAAAATTGATATATCTTAACATCCGTACGGTTGGATCGTCGAAAAATCATTTTAAAAAATTAATCATGTAAATCGGGAACGAGTCTCGTTGTCGGAAGGGGTACTTTTACCAGATTTTTCTAATCCTGACATGCAAAATGAATTTCAAATTTTTTAATAATTTTTTCTTATGACTAAAATCGATATATTTTAACATCCGTATGGTTGGATCGTCGAAAAATCATTTTAAAAAATTAATCCTGTAAATCGGGAACGAGTCTCGTTGTCGGGAGGGGTACTTTTACCTGATTTTTCTAATCCTGACATGCAAAATGAATTTCAATTTTTTTAATAATTTTTTCTTATGACTAAAATCGATATATCTTAACATCCGTACGGTTGGATCATCAAAAAATAATTTTAAAAAATTAATCCTGTAAATCGGGAACGAGTCTCGTTGTCGGGAGGGGTACTTTTACCAGTTTTTTCTAATCCTGACATGCAAAATTAATTTCAAATTTTTTAATAATTTTTTCTTATGACTAAAATTGGTATATCTTAACATCCGTACGGTTGGATCGTCAAAAAATCATTTTAAAAAATTAATCCTGTAAATCGGGAACGAGTCTCGTTGTCGGGAGGGGTACTTTTACTAGATTTTTCTAATCCTGACATGCAAAATGAATTTCAAATTTTTTAATAATTTTTTTCTTATGACTAAAATCGATATATCTTAACATCCGTACGGTTGGATTGTCAACAAATAATTTTAAAAAATTAATCCTGTAAATCGATATATCGTGAAGGAACCTTATTTGAGAAAGTACGCCTTCTACTAGATTTTTGTTATAATTTCATGCAAGATATATTTAAAAAATTTAAATTATTTTTTTACATGAATAAAATCAATATATATCAATATCCATACAACAATTTAATATGTATGAAACTATTTTTTGTTATATGTTATTATGAGTAATATTCGTAAGTTAACGCCATTAACGTCTATATGAAATCTACAAAACCAACAAATAGATATTACGAGTTATATTTTTAACTTAATCTACATGTTATGTCCTCATCAATGTGATAATCTAGTTGATGCTATTAATATTCGTGTAACGTCTAATCCAAATAGGTAAAAGAATTCAAAAATCTATGAAAAAGATGATTTCAAATCTTAATAAACACAAATTAATTTGGTGTAAGTTATCGGTTACTCGTATAAATTAATAAATGGTGGCATATAATTATTCCAAAATTTTCTTAAAAACTAGTAAAAGTATAGACAACGATTTTTTCTAAAATCATGTTGTGGTAAGTTACTTTACATAAGTGTTTTTTAGGAAATACCATTGTTGGAATTCTACAACGGTTTTTTCTTTAAGATTGTTGTAGTATTATAAATTTTACAACAGATTATAAATATCGATAACGGTTGTCTGAATGTTACAAGTGTTTTGTTTTAAAAATACTTGTATAAGGTAGATTAATACAACGTGCTTTTTCGAAAAACACTTGTTTGAATTGAACAATTAACAATGTAAATTTGAAGTGTAATTATTAGGTATATTTGTAGGTTAGCATACATATGATACGCCGAATAATATTATAACGAGTTATATCTGAAAAGTAGCACTATTAAAATTCGTATATAATGTCAACTAAATCTGGATATCGTTACTATGACTTATATCTGTATGTTAGTATATAGATTATGTGCTGCTTTATGTTGTTATGAGTAATATTCGTAAGTTAACGCCATTAACGTCTGTTTGAACTCTACAAAAACAACACATAGATATTACGAGTTATATTTTTAACTTAATCTACATGTTATGTCCTCATCGATGTGATAATCTAGTTGATGCTATTAATATTCGTGTAACGTCTAATCCGAATAGGTAAAAGAATTCAAAAAATATATGAAAAAGATGATTTCAAATCTGAATAAACAAAAATTAATTTGGTGTAAGTTATTGGTTACTCGTATAAATTAATAAACGGTGGCATATAATTATTCCGAAAAAAAATTAAAAACTAGTAAAAGTATAGACAACGGTTTTTTCTAAAATCATGTTGTGGTAAGTTACTTTATATAAGTGTTTTTTCGGAAATACCGTTGTTGGAATTCTACAACGGTTTTTTCTTTAAGATTGTTGTAGTATTATAAATTTTACAACAGATTGTAAATATCGATAACGGTTGTCTGAATGTTACAAGTGTTTTATTTTAAAAATACTTGTATAAGGTAGATTAATACAACGTGCTTTTTTGAAAAACACTTGTGTGAATTGAACAATTAACAATGTAAATTTGAAGTGTAATTATTAGGTATATTTGTAGGTTAGCACACATATGATACGCCGAATAATATTATAACGAGTTATATCTGAAAAGTAGCACAATTAACATTCGTAGATAATGTCAACTAAATCCTAATATCATTATTATGACTTATATCTGTAACTTAGTATATAGATTATGTGCTGCTTTATGTTATTATGAGTAATATTCGTAAGTTAACGCTATTAACGTCCGTACAAAGTCCACAAAACCAACAAATAGATATTATGAGTTACATTTTTAACTTAATCTACACGTTATGTCCTCATCAATGTGATTATCTGTTGACGCTATTAATATTCGTCTAACGTCTAATACTAATAGGTAAAAGAATTCAAAATTCTATGAAAAAGGTGATTTCAAATCTTAATAAACACAAATTAATTTGGTGTAAGTTATTGATTACTCGTATAAATTAATAAACGGTGGCATATAATTATTCCGAAAAAAAAATAAAAACTAGTAAAAGTATAGACAACGGTTTTTCCTAAAATCTTGTTGTGGTAAGTTACTTTACATAAGCGTTTTTTAGGAAATACCGTTGGAATTGTACAACGATTTTTTCTTTAAGATTGTTGCAGTATTATAAATTTTACAACAGATTATAAATATCGATAACGGTTGTCTGACTGTTACAAGTGTTTTATTTTAAAAAAACTTGTATAAGTTAGATTAATACAACGTGTTTTGTCGAAAACACTTGTTTGAATTGAACAATTAACAATATAAATTTGAAGTACTTGTGATTATTTTTTTTGTTAATTATAAAGTAGATAATTAAGCTATTTTGAAATATAAAATTTAAATATTTAATCTGGATGAAAGTGGATTTAATTAGAATTTGTAGTTTTAAAAAAATTTAAAATTAATTGTTTGGAATTGTTTTTTAAATTGTTTACTATTTTTATTATAATAAATCAGACAATGGTTTATTTGAACATTTTGTTATGCAACATGTTTTTAAATTTGGTAAGAAAGACAATTGTTTTAAGAATTTGACCATTGTCTGATATATGAGGTATACAATATAGGTAAAACACTTATCTATGAGGTATCATTTAGACAACACCTAATTTGTACATTGTGCGATTCAAGCTTAAATAACCAATAGAAAAAACACTTGTCTCATTTCCACAACTGTTAAACTATACGTTATCTCAATCATTTTCAGACAATGCATTCTAAAACTCGTTGTGCAAACTTACTCATTTGCACAACATCAATTTAGAAAGGATTGTCTGTCTCCATCAACTAGACAATGGATTTTAAAGCGTTGTATTAATGTTAAAGCCTTCCCATTCGCACAACACCTTGATTTTGAAAACACTTGTCTGATTTGTTTTACTAGACAAAATTTTTTAATTGCTTGTAGTAATCAACTTCAGATAACACCAGTTTTTTGGTTGCAGAATAACCGTTGTATGAAAAATTCGGGCAACACTTTTTTGGTCGAGTGTTGTCTGATCAGTGTTGTCTGATTGCATTTTTCTTGTAGTGACTCCAAATTTGACATATAATATACCAAAATGAAAAAGATAAAATTATCTACAAGATACAATCATCAATTATATAAAAAACATCAACATCAAAAATTCCTATTTTAATCATTAATTAATTCGAATTAAAATAATTAAATAAGAAAATCACCTAGATTTCTGCACTGAAATGGATGATTGATTATGAAAGAACTTTTCGAGAGCTTCGATTCGGTATATGGCACGCTTGATTCCGAGTTCGATAACGCTTTCGAATTTGAGTTTGATTCTGAAGAACGTGACGATTTTACAGAGTTTTCTCTGTATTTTCTATATTTTTACTGATCGATTATGATTATATGAATAAAATGAAATAATAAATAGGCTATTTATATTTATGGAATATTAATACGTGTTAGATCATATTGGATAAAAAAATAAGTTACTTTGCCGCTAAAAAACTGCAAAAACGATCCGATTGGACAATGTTTTGGATAACTATCAACCTGTTTTGGATAATTATCAAAACTTTTGGATAACTATTAAAACTTTTGGATAATTATCAAGACCGGGCTTCTTATAAAACACTTTATCTGAAGATAATGTTATCGAAATGGTTATAGTATCGAAAATTTTGCGCCGGGACACGCACGGGTCAAACCGTAATCCGAACAAAAAAGTCAAATCACGGAAAATGTCCGAAATTATCAGATTGGGTTAGGAAGGAATTTTTTGAAGAGTTTCGGGTTGTAAAAACGCCAAAATGGTTGAAGTTGGACGATTCCGGGCTTTATAAAATAGTTTTGTAATTATTCAGAAAATAATTAATAAATTCATAAATCCTTATAAAATCGTATAACAATCCAAAAATTACCAGAAAAATACCATAATTATCTATATTTTATGCTGGACATAATAAAATTAAGATGCCTATACTCTACCACATATAAACATTCACACAACAACACCAATCATTAGATAATTCACCAAAAATCACATAATAATCATATAATAATCACATAATAATTATTTATTGATAGAAACAGTTACACATTATGTCCCGGATATTACAATAGAGGAGGTAACTCGAAATTATAGGGAATGTTGGGATTGATTTGCCAGTGTTGTCATGCAACCAATGGAGAAGCAATCTGCATAAACTACACGGGTTCAGTCTTGCTCTAGTCTTAAGTGTAATCCATGGAAGAGACCACGACCAATTTATACTTATGGTCCGTGTACAATATTCTCTTAAAAAATTGATTGAAACATCAAAGAAGCAAATATATGTGACTGAATGCATAAATTGTATAACATTATGTTTATAGATTCTTCACTTTATTTAACAACCTCCCGTATATTCCTTTCTGTTTTTGCCTATGTTCCTTTCTGCTTTAAATTATGTCTGCATTTTATAGCGAGTCTAGATGTGAAATTTAGATATAAAGAAGAATACGAAAATGATGGATTTCATTTAAGACTTTAATAATATGTAATAATAGTATGTCGCCATTTCATGTATAATAATTTGAATTATGAACGGGGAATTGGACATGTGTAGTCTGAGGATGTATCTGTTTGTATTAAATGAACGTGTTCGAAGTGGATTGGTAGCTTAATCGATTTATAGTTCGAGATGTGATGGACGTTTGTATCCCTTCGGCTCCTCATCAAAAATCAATTTCTTAATGTCAATATTCAGTTATAATTTACAATAATATTTTAGATCCTAATACGCTTGACCCCTAGGCCACAACAAATGGTTAGAAACAAAAAGGTATGAGGTAAGTACAGTTCTAGTGAATTATAAGAGAACCATAATGAATACTTCAATTCTCAGAATTCCCAATTTTCCCTCACATTCGAATCAAACAAACATTAAAATATAGGAATTGTCTAATATAAGGAAAACAAAATCTAAGTAATATGAAAATTTAAGGTAAATACAAAACCAGTTCACTTGCAAACAAAGCGGTAGCAACTACTTACTAAATCTCTTAAATTAAGCTGAGTTGAAAAATATGAAAAAATTTTATCTCGCTGCCTTAAAGAGACTCTTACCTCAAAATTCTTGAATGGTGTCTCTATTTTAGCCCCCTTTACGCACCAAGCACCTTTAGCACATGTTATGGTCACAATCATTTAGGGCAGTACAGTATTGACACTTCCAGGCATCTGTCAATTGGACATGCTTTTCTTTCACTGGAGTAACATCAACTTCAGATAACCCATTTTCTAATTGTGGCGCCCTCCAAACCCGGGTCAGAAGTTTGGGGTCCACATACACACCTTAATTATAACCTGCTTATAACAATAATAAATATAATAATAATATATACAATGACCCTACTTACCAACCACCACGGACCGCAACAGGTTAAAGTATGCACACAAGCCAAACACACTAATATATATTACAAACCGTTCAAATCCAACCTATTTCAAATTCAAACTGAGTATTAAACATTATTACAAACTTTTACAAACTTAAATTACTCCAAAAGAAGCCTACTAGCTCAGCTTTCTCAACATGAACCCCTAGCTCTCGCGCTGGACTGGGGATCCTCTTTACCAACTGGTTCCTTTTTAACTGGAAAGAATATAAACAACATTGCACGAATGAGCTAACTAGCTCAGCAAATCACAATGACAAAACTGAGAGTAATGATCATCATGTGAATATGTTTATGATATTAAGTGAACAATGGATTATGATTTAGAATTGGATATTATACTTTTAATTTAAAAACCAAGGTTAGGCTGCTGATCAGTCACGCACTAACCCCGAGCAAGGCACACAGCATTGCTCTAACTACTGGATCCAAGGCACACATTAGCCAAACTTGACCATTATATGGTCTGACCATGAATCTGGTCCATAATTTTATAAAAACAATCCAATTCTAACATAATAACAGAATATGCAATAATAAACAATAACCGAAATCATTAACAATAATAAATGTTTAACAATGAAAGGGTTTAAATCCTTGTAAGGATCAACAAGGTACTTTTAAAGCTTGAATGCTGGGTAATGAAAGAATTGGATAACAAAGGAAACAACGTTTCAGGGTTTCAAGGATTTGGTTTTTCAAAGCATAAGATATCATGGATTGAGTATATAATAATTCAGTTCTGTGTCTGGTATTTAGTTTGTATGTATTTGTGGAGTAGTATCGTAGATTTGTGGTTCTTGTTTGGGTATACAATAATCAATGGATTAGAAAGAATATGGTTCATAGCTCAAGAACAATAACTGAAATCAGGATTTAGGTTTTCGTGCTTCAAAGTACTTGCAATGTCAACAAGACTGTCAAGAATTACAATATCTCGAGAAAGTTCAGAACACTTGCCTGATAATAGCTTATTATCCTGCACTTGCTTTCAATCTCAATCGTCTTACTCCTCAACTACCTGTTTCCCTTTCCTACGCCTTGCCTCTTCTGCTCACATATCATAAGAATCTATCAATCATCAACTCACAGGATTCTATTCAACACATACTTCTATCTACCCTTTGTTTTACCCAAATCCGATTAACGGATTGAAATCTATGCAATAACCAAGTAAACACGGAATATATAGACCGATAGTCAAACAACAGGTCACGTATAACACATAATACATCACATAATCAATGTCATATCATCTATAAAGAAGTCTCGGGTCATAAATATGCTTTCGGATATTTAAAATGATTTTTAAAACATTTTTCGGAATTAAACCGGGTCGTTGGATCAATTTCGAGTTAATAAACAGGGTTCGGTTGGCCCATTCTGGCTCCGAAATAATTTTAGAATAATTATCGAGCAATGGAAATAATTTAGAATAATATTTTAAAGCTCGAAACTATTTTTCAGAATTTTTAAATCATTTTTAAATAATTAAATCTAATTAAATAACTAATTAAAATCAATTAATAATTAATTAAATCAATTAATCAATTAATTTTCGAATTAATTGACCAATTAATAAATTATAAATTAACTGAAATTAATTAACTAATTAATTCAGATTTATTTGTGAATTAAAAATAATTTTCGGAATTAAAATAATAATTTTCAGAATTTTCAAAAATTAAAAATGAATTTTTTTTAATAAAAATAAATAGGAAATATGATTTTTAAACATTTTATAAACAGGAATCCTATTTTTGAAAACTTTGCAAACTACAGGGACTAAACTTCACCATCTTCAAAAATACAGGGACTAAACTGCAATTTTGCAGTTTCAGTCGCCGGAAAATCGGGGGTGGCCGGAGAAGACGATCCCGGCGTCCTCACCCCACCAACACCTCCAGATCAACACTACACAACACCAGGAACTTGTTCATGCATTCAAAATATTCTAATCATCCCTGTTCTGGCCGGAAATTGGCCAAGAACATCGTCGGTTTCCGGCGAACATCGCAAATCTTTAAAACACAACTCCCTTCGATTCAAGTATCCTCTGTTAACGAGTTATATATCAATCGATTGCAAATTTTATAAGGAACACAACCCACTATAAATCAACAGTTAATAACCCCTGAATCAAGAACCCCCAAATTTCAATTGAAAACATTCATACGGGTTATAAACCCTAATTTTGAAATTCGAAAATTAAACCCACTTTTGAGCATGTTATTGAACTCCAAATCAGACGTATGACATATGAAAATCATCAGGAAAACAAGCTCTACAACATGCAATCATCAAATCATACAAACAATCATCCGAACAAAATTTCATATTTTTAATAAAATAAATTCGAAAATAAATAAATTTTTAGAAAAATATCCTTGATTTCTGCAGTGAAACAAAGCTCAGAATCTGATAGAACACTTCAAATCCTTCGTTTTGGTTACTCAAGCTTTAAAAACAGAGATCGGTAATGCCTTCGTTTTGCTGTTTGATTCTTAGAACAGTTTTAAGAAATTAGGGCTTTTCTCTGAAAATTATATAATTAACTATCTGCAAATGATTTTGATACGAAATAAAATACGGTAAAAGGCTATTTATAATTCTGGAAAATTTGTATCCCGTTGGATCATTCCGGATATAAAACGGTACGTTTATTTGTAAAAACTGATCCAAACGGTATCAGTTTTCGGGATAATTATCCAAATCAGTATAATTTGTACTGCGGTCTTGGTCTCAGCGCCTGGTTACACGTATTACGAAGTGATAATTGGGATAGTTTAATAAAAAGCTCCCGTTTATCGAAAATACGGGTTTTATTGATTTACCGAAACGAATATTGTATCGAAAATGTTGCGCCGGGACCCGCACAGGACAAACCGTAAGCCGGATCGAAAAAGTCGAAACATGGAATATGCTCGGAATATTACAATTAGGTTAGGAAGGAGTTCTCGGAAGAATTTCGGGTTCCACAAACGTAACAACGGTTGATGTTGGTTGGTTTCCGTTTTTATAAAATAGATTTTAATTACCCGGAAAAAGATTTTAGAAATTTCATATGATTCTTATAAATCCATAAACGAACATAAAAATAATTAGGAAGATATGACAATTATCTATATTTTATTTTGGACATATAAAAATTAAAATACTCAATTAATATTATTTTTGAATATTCAAATACAGATAACACTTAACAATTAACTCACAGAATAGATACTGAACACACATAATAATTATATAATAGCAAAAATAATTACACGATATATCCCGGATATTACATCCTTCCCCCCTTAAAAGGATTATGTCCTCAAAATCTCCTAAGAAAACAAATGAGAGTATTTTTCTCTCATATCATTTTCTAACTCCCAGGTTGACTCTTCAACCTTTGGGTTTCTCCACAATACTCTTACTAACTTTACCACTTTATTTCTCAATACTTTCTCTCTTGCCTCTAGAATCTCTATCGGACTCTCTACATATGATAAATCTGCCTGAAGCTCTATTGGCTCATATTCTATTACATGCCTGGAGTCTGGATTATATTTCTTGAGCATCGATACATGAAAAACATTATGAATGTGCTCCATGTGCGGAGGTAACGCCAATTCGTAAGCTACTTTGCTAACGCACTTTAGGATCTCAAAAGGTCCGACATATCTTGGGCTTAGCTTCCCTTTCTTTCCAAACCTCGTTAGTCCTTTCCATGGTGATACTTTCAGTAATACCAAGCTTCCTTCTTCAAATTCCATGTCTTTCCTTGATTGGTCTGCATATTTCCTCTGACGATTTTGAGCGGCTATTAATCTTTTCTGGATAAGTTCAACAACTTCCTTTGTCTGCTGTACCAGTTCAGGTCCAAGTATCTTGCATTCTCCTACTTCGTCCCAATATATTGGAGATCTACATTTGCGTCCATAAAGGGCTTCATAGGGTGGCATTCCAATGCTGGCATGATAACTGTTATTGTAAGCAAACTCTACCAGAGGTAAATATTCATCCCAACTTCCTTTGAAATCAATTGCACAAACACGTAACATATCCTCGATTGTCTGGATCGTTCTTTCACTTTGGCCATCCGTTTGGGGGTGATAAGCTGTACTCATATTCAGTCTTGTTCCCAAACATTCTTGAAAACTCTTCCAGAATCTTGAATTAAACCTTGGATCTCGATCAGATACGATAGACACTGGAACTCCATGATGAACTATAATTTCTTTTAGGTACATATGGACCAACTTGTCGAGCGAAAATCTTTCATTTATAGGCAGAAAATGAGCTGACTTGGTAAGTCTATCCACTATAACCCAAATGGCATCATGATTAGCCCTTGTCCTTGGTAATCCAACTATAAAATCCATGGTAATATGTTCCCACTTCCACTCTGGAATCTCCAATGGCTGTAGCAATCCGCTTGGTCTTTGATGCTCTGCTTTAACTCTCTGACAGGTATAACATTTGCTAACCCATTCCGCAATTTCTCTCTTCATATCTGGCCACCAATAATTCTTCTTTAAATCTCTGTACATTTTGGTACTCCCTGGATGGATGGAATATCTTGAACTATGTGCTTCTTGTAAAATTTCATTCTTTAACTCCGTCACTGGTGGAATCCAGATTCTAGATGAAAATCTCAAAATGCCTTGATCATCCTTCTGCGTGCATAATTCTTCACCTACCAAACGATTTATATCTTGATCCATTACAACTTTCTGACATTTCTTTATTTTCTCCAACAACTCCGGCTGGAAAGTCATACTGTACACTTTCGCTTCCTCAGGTTCACAAACTCTAATTTCCAATTCCCATTTCTGAAATTCCTTATATATATCCTCAGGTACTGATAACTCATTTAACTTTTCCTTCCGACTTAACGCGTCTGCCACCCACGTTCGCCTTACCGGGATGATAATTAATCGAGCAATCATAATCCTTGATTAATTCTAACCATCTCCTTTGCCTCATATTAAATTCCTTCTGGGTAAATATATATTTCAAACTTTTATGATCCGTGAAAATCTCACACTTTTCTCCATACAAATAATGTCTCCAAATCTTCAAAGCAAAAACTATAGCTGCTAGCTCCAAGTCATGAGTAGGATACTTTTGTTCGTGTGGTTTCAATTGCCTTGACGCATATGCAATCACCTTGTCGTGCTGCATAAGAACACATCCTAATACTTTGTAGGAAGCATCGCTATAAATTACGAAATTCCCTTGATCATCTGGAACTAACAACACAGGTGTTGTGATTAATCTCCGCTTCAATTCTTGAAAACTTTCTTCGCACTTGTCATTCCATATAAACTTTTCATTCTTTCATATAAGCTTTATTAATGGTGTGGCAATCCTTGAGAAATTATGAACGAATCGTCGATAATAACATGCCAATCCCAAGAAACTTCTTACCTCAGTGGGTGTTCTCGGTCTCTCCCAATTCGTAATTGCTTCGATCTTTGCCGGGTCCACTTTGATCCCTTCGTTACTGACTATGTGTCCTAAAAACTGAACTTCTTGTAGCCAAAACTCACACTTCGACAATTTAGCATATAACTTCTTTTCCTTAAAATCTCCAAAGTTGTCCTTAAATGTTCCGCATGATCCTCCTCCGTCTTTGAATAGATTAAAATATTGTCTATAAATACTATAAGGAACTTGTCCAAATATTCCTCGAAAATTCTGTTCATCAGGTCCATAAACGCTGCTGGGGCGTTGGTCAATCCAAAAACATCACTAAAAACTCGTAATGTCCATACCTTGTTCTGAAAGCTGTCTTTGGTATATCTTCTGGTTTAATCTTCAGTTGATGATATCCCGATCTTAAATCGATCTTGGAGAAATACTTGGCTTCCTTCAATTGGTCAAACAAATCATCAATTCTGGGTAACGGATACTTATTCTTGATTGTCAACTTATTGAGCTCCCTATAGTCGATGCACAGTCTCATGCTTCCATCTTTCCTCTTGACAAATAATACCGGTGCACCCCACGGGGATACGCTGGGTCTGATTACTCCTTTCTCTAACAATTCCTGCAATTGCTTTGCTAGCTCTTTCATCTCAACAGGCGCCATTCTGTACGGGACTTTGGATACTGGTTCTGTTCCAGGTGCTAAGTCGATCGCAAATTCAATTTCTCTATCTGGAGGAAGTCCTGGCAATTTGTCGGGAAATATGTCTGGAAATTCATTCACTACTGGGATATCTTCATGTTTTGCTGGCTCCTGACTTTTGTCAATCACGTATGCTACGAAATGCTCGCATCCTTGCCATAGTAACTTCTTGGCTTGAATCATCGTTAAGAACTTCTTTACTTGTTTCTGATCTTTGAACATTACTATTCTTTCATCTGGTGTTTTCACCATTACTTTCTTATTTCGACAATCTATCTGAGCATCATGCTTAGATAACCAATCCATCCCTAATATCACATCAAATTCTCCTAACTTAAATGGTATCAAATCTACACAAAACTTAATACCAAAAATCTCAACCTCACAATTCTCACAAACTTGATTCACAGCTACACGTTCTTGATTTGCTAACTCCACAGTCATTATTTCATTTAAGCACTCAACTGGACAATTTAATTTACTAACAAAATCTTGTGAAACAAACGATCGAGTTGCTCCTGAATCTATTAACACTTTGGCACATAAAGAGTTCACATTAAGCGTACCTGCCACGACATCTGTATCCTGGATCGCATCCTTCACCGACATGTCAAAAACTCTAGCCCTCGGAGTCTCATTCACTGTTGGGGTAGATCCCATAATTCTCAATGCATTACTGACTGGGGATGGTGTCTCGCAATCCCTGGCCATATGTCCTGGCTTCCCACATTTAAAGCATGTAAATCCAATGACTGGAACTTTCACTGCTGGATTCCGGATAGGTTGATCTTTATTTGCTGGCTCTCTTGCTGGCTGATTTCGGCACTCCCTCGAGTAATGCCCTTTCTGGTTGCATTTAAAACATACCACATTCAACTTGTTACAAACTCCTCCATGCTTCTTTCCACATACTTGACAATCTGGAAAAGTTAATCTCAACTAATTCGGCGGATTCACATTAGCTGGACGATTGCCCTGGCCTCCGTCTCCTGCATTTTGTCTCCTGAAATTAAAATTTCTCCCTGGCTGAAACTTGCCCTTCTTAAAATTTGGAAACTTCCCTGTTTGTGACTGACCCTCACTTCCCTCAACTTTCCTTTTCTTGCTTTCCTTATCTTTCTGGAACATCTCACTCTCTGTCTCTGCGATCATAGCCTTCTGTACAACCCCGACATATGTATCCAATTCAAAAATAGCTACCTTCCCCCTGATCCATGGCTTCAAGCCTTGCTGGAATCTCTTAGCTTTCTTTCGATCAGTATCAACATATGACGACACATACCTTGACAATTCCTCAAACTTCCCCTCATAATCTGTTACCGATATATTCCCTTGCTTTAACTCTAAAAACTTCAGCTCCATTTGATCCTGAACAAACTGAGGAAAATACTTTTCTAAAAACAATTACTTGAACCTTTCCCAACTAATAACATATGTGCCTACCAGTGTCTTCACCATTTCCCACCAATAGGTGGCCTCATTCTTCAGATTGTAAATTGCAAACTCAACCTTCTGTTCCTCTTTCACTTTCACTAAGGCAAATGCCTTTTCTATTTCTTTTAACCAAACATTTGCTTCAATTGGCTCTAAGGAACCCTTGAATTCTGGTGGGTTTATTGCCTGAAAAGTTTTGAAAATTACCAGGAGATTGGTCTGTCTTTGTTGTTGTTGTGCCAGGTGAACTATTTGTTGGGCCAAGATTTGAAGAATCTGGGCTATTGCTGGGTCCATGGGTCCTGGGTTCACATTTTGGTTTATATCATTTTGGTTGTTATTGTTGTTGTTGTTGGTTTCTTCATTCTGGGTGTTGGTGCGGGTATTTCTTCTGGGAGGCATTTTATGTAAACAATCAATCAACTTATTTAGCTTTTGAATCAAATCTTTGTATAAAAGAAAGGTTTTGTAAAACAGGAATATCTCTTTTGAAAACAGTTGTGACTAAATATATTGCATGCTTCTTTACAGAATATAAACAGTTATGGAAAACAGGGCACATGGTATCACAGGGTATAACTGGTGCAATAAATAAGGTAAGGTAAAACAGGTGCGATAAAGTAAATGACAGTGTTGGAAAGGAAAAAGGTACTGATATATATAGATCAAAAGTTTTAGGGTAGTACAAGCGTAAAGACGCTTCGAAAGTCAAAGCAAAAAGGGTACAGCAACCTACTCACTAGTCAGCATCGCTAGTCTATAAATACAACTCAAAAGTCTTCTGATACACACTACACACTACTGTCCATACTACATAACCATACAACACTGCTCAGTATCTCCATCTCTGAATCTCTAACTCAGCTCCAAGAAAACTCTGGTCCTGCCAGCCTCTCAAAGTCCTCCATCACCTCAGTAGCCCAGCCCATCAGTGCATCAGGGCCTCAGCCAGGTAGTGTAGCTCCATGTAGCCTAGCCTCAAAAACCCTCCGTGTCACATGAATCTCCTCTTGAAGCTCCCTCACACCATGATCAACATCTGTAGTCCTGATGATATGCTGTAACTCTCTGATCTGAGCCAACAAGGAATCACGCTCCAATAAAAGAGCCTCATACCGGTAATAAGGAACTGGCGGCAATGTAGACTGGAATGGGGCACTCGCTACTGAATGCCCAGTGGAATCTGAATCAGCTGGTGGGTGTCCTCTGACAGGTGGCCTCATTCCTGGAGGTGGAATAGCCTGCAATGGTACGGGCTACAATACCGGTGGAGGTAGAATAGCCAATGCAGCTGGAACAACAGGACGTGGATCCGAAAATGGCACTCCAACTGAAGGCTCTGAGTGATCAGCTGATACGGGAATAAAAGAGTCGGCCATCACTGCTATCTGAAATCATATCGCAATATAAGAATCTCGTACCATGATGCAAACTATACTAATACCGGTTATACCATAACACTCAACCTCTTGATGTTCTATCATCCTATACCTTACTTCTAATCCTAACCCTCTACCCATTCCCGTTAACCTAGGCTTGTGTCAGTGACTTATAACCTGTAGCTCTGATAACAAACCTGTGGCGCCCTCCAAACCCGGGTCAGAAGTTTGGGGTCCACACACATACCTTAATTATAAGCTGCTTATAACAATAATAATGATAATAATAATATATGCAATGACCCTACTTACCAACCACCACGGACCGCAACAGGTTAAAGTACACACACAAGCCAAACACACTAATATATTACAAACCGTTCAAATCCCAACTATTTCAAATTCAAACTGAGTATTAAACATTATTACAAACTTTTACAAACTTAAATTACTCTAAAAGAAGCCTACTAGCTCAGCTTTCTCAACCTGAACCCCTAGCTCTCGCGCTGGACTGGGGATCCTCTTTACCAACTGGTTCTTTTTAACTGGAAGGAATATAAACAACATCACACGAATGAGCTAACTAGCTCAGCAAGTCACAATGACAAAACTGAGAATAATGATCATCAGGTGAATATGTTTATGATATTAAGTGAACAATGGATTATGATTTAGAATTGGATATTATACTTTTAATTTAAAAACCAAGGTTAGGCTGCTGATCAGTCACGCACTAACCCCGAGCAAGGCACACAGCATTACTCTAACTACTGGATCCAAGGCACACATTGGCCTAACTTGACCATTATATGGTCTGACCATGAATCTGGTCCACAATTTTATAAAAACAATCCAATTCTAACATAATAACAGAATATGCAATAGTAAACAATAACCGAAATCATTAACAACAATAAATGTTTAACAATAAAAGGGTTTAAATCCTTGTAAGGATCAACAAGGTACTTTTAAAGCTTGAATGCTGGGTAATGAAAGAATTGGATAACAAAGGAAACAACATTTCAGGGTTTCAAGGATTTGGTTTTTCAAAGCATAAGATATCATGGATTGAGTATATAATAATTCAGTTCAGTGTCTGGTATTTAGTTTGTATGTATTTCTGGAGTAGTATCATAGATTTGTGGTTCTTATTTGGGTATACAATAATCAATGGATTAAAAAGAATATGGTTCATAGCTCAAGAACAATAACTGAAATCAGGATTTAGGTTTTCGTGCTTCAAAGCACTTGCAATGTCAACAAGACTGTCAAGAATTACAATATCTCGAGAAAGTTCAGAACACTTGCCTGATATTAGCTTATTATCCTGCACTTGCTTTCAATCTCAATCGTCTTACTCCTCAACTACCTGTTTCCCTTTCCTACGCCTTGCCTCTTCTGCTCACATATCATAAGCATCTATCAATCATCAACTCACAGGATTCTATTCAACACATACTTCTATCTACCCTTCGTTTTACCCAAATCCGATTAACGGATTGAAATCTATGCAATAACCAAGTAAACACCGAATATATAGACCGATAGTCAAACAATAGGTCACGTATAACACATAATACATCACATAATCAATGACATATCATCTATAAAGAAGTCTCGGGTCATAAATATGCTTTCGGGTATTTAAAATGATTTTTAAAACATTTTTTCGGAATTAAAACGGGTCGTTGGATCAATTTCGGGTTAATAAACAGGGTTCGGTTGGCCCATTCTGGCTCCGAAATAATTTTAGAATGATTATCGAGCCTTGGAAATAATTTAGAATAATATTTTAAAGCTCGAAACTATTTTTCAGAATTTTTAAATCATTTTTAAATAATTAAATCTAATTAAATAACTAATTAAAATCAATTAATAATTAGTTAAATCAATTAATCAATTAATTTTCGAATTAATTGACCAATTAATCAATTATAAATTAACTGAAATTAATTAACTAATTAATTCAGATTTATTTGTGAATTAAAAATAATTTTCGGAATTAAATAATAATTTTCAGAATTTTCAAAAATTAAAATGAATTTTTTTTTTAATAAAAATAAATAGGAAATATGATTTTTAAACATTTTATAAACAGGAATCCTATTTTTGAAAACTTTGCAAACTACAGGGACTAAACTTCACCATCTTCAAAAATACAGGGACTAAACTGCAATTTGCAGTTTCAGTCGCCGGGAAAATCGGGGGGTGGCCGGAGAAGACGATCCTGGCGTCCTCACCCCACCAAAACCTCCAGATCAACACTACACAACACCAGGAACTGTTCATGCATTCAAAACATTCTAATCATCCCTGTTCTGGCCAGAAATTGGCCAAGAACATCGCCGGTTTCCGGCGAACATCGCAAATCTTTAAAACACAACTCCCTTCGATTCAAGCATCCTCTGTTAACGAGCTATATATCAATCGATTGCAAATTTTATAAGGAACACAACCCACTATAAATCAACAGTTAATAACCCCTAAATCAAAAACCCCCAAATTTTAATTGAAAACATTCATACGGGTTATAAACCCTAATTTTGAAATTTGAAAATTAAACCCACTTTTGAGCATGTTATTGAACTCCAAATCAGACGTATGACATATGAAAATCATCAGGAAAACAAGCTCTACAACATGCAATCATCAAATCATACAAACAATCATCCGAACAAAATTTCATATTTTTAATAAAATAAATTCGAAAATAAATAATTTTTAAAAAAAATACCTTGATTTCTGATGTAAAACAAAGCTCAGAATCTGATTGAACACCTCAAATCCTTCGTTTTGGTTACTCAAGCTTTAAAAACAGAGATCGGTAACGCCTTCGTTTTGTTGTTTGATTCTTAGAACAGTTTTAAGAAATTAGGGCTTTTCTCTGAAAATTATATAATTAACTATCTGCAAATGATTTTGATACGAAATAAATACGGTAGAAGGCTATTTATAATTATGGAAAATTTGTATCCGTTGGATCATTCCGGATATAAAACGGTACGTTTATTTGTAAAAACTGATCCAACGGTATCGGTTTTCGGGATAATTATCCAAATAAATACAATTTGTACTGCGGTCTTGGTCTCAGCGCCTGGTTACACGTATTACGAAGTGATAATTGGGATAGTTAATAAAAAGCTCCCATTTATCGAAAATACGGGTTTTATTGATTTACCGAAACCAATATTGTATCGAAAATGTTGCGCCGGGACCCGCGCAGGACAAACCGTAAGCCGGATCGAAAAAGTCGAAACATGGAATATGCTCGGAATATTACAATTAGGTTAGGTAGGAGTTCTCAGAAGAATTTCAGGTTCCAAAAACGTAACAACGGTTGACGTCGGTTGGTTCCCGTTTTCATAAAATAGATTTTAATTACCCGGAAAAGATTTTAGAAATTTCATATGATTCTTATAAATCCATAAACCAACATAAAAATAATTAGGAAGATATGACAATTATCTATATTTTATTTTGGACATATAAAAATTAAAATACTCAATTAATATTATTTTTGAATATTCAAATACATATAACACTTAACAATTAACTCACATAATAGATACTGAACACACATAATAATTATATAATAGCAAAAATAATTACACGATATATCCCGGATATTACACTAATCCTTTGAGAAAGTTCGAAAAATATCTTCCAGTTACCTTAGTTAAATTTATAATCTCCTTACGAATTTTTTTATTAAATTCTTCTGAACTAGCCTCATCCCTAAAGAATTTTTGCAGCTTATTCTCTGCATAACCATGTAGCCTTTCTAAAGCCACCTCAGCCTTACCTTGTAGTAACTCAAATACCTTTGTTTTCGTATATGCTTCTCGTGGCAAAGAATATCCATAAATATAAGTCCATTTTAATACTCGTCTTTATTAAAAATCTGCTACCAAGCTTCCGTAAAAAAGCTTAGGTGTTCTCACTAACAATGTTTTTTTCTCCAGGTTCGAGTTTCTGAAGTTTCTTTTTTTTATCTCCGCTTAGATCTGATAATGCTTTCTCTCTTGACTTTTCATTTACAGCCCACCTTTCATAAAATTGAGCATATCTCTTGATGTATTCGTGAGCCGATGCTGTAAGTCTAAACAACTTTCACATTATGCTCTCCTCACAGTCTCCTAATAACAGTTACATGCCTTAGGATCATGTGCATTCCATGATCTTAGGCATATCCAACAAAACTCGTGCTTGCAAGGACGCTTACAAGTACTCAGTCGTATGCTCCAACTGTACGTACAAACATCGAAAGTTCGTGTTCTATGATTTAGATGATAAATGCATCCAACATGTTTTGAAGGACTACACGTGTATCATTATTGATTTTTGTATTCTCTGGACAATCACAAGAAAGTTTCTACGATTAAACAACAATACCATGATAAAATCTTACATAAGTTATCACCATTTCCCTGTATATATGACCTTTAAAAGTCATGGCCATACTTTAATACCCAGATATATTTATTTGATTTTCTAATTAGTAAAATATATATTATATTAATTATGTGTTAATTTGTATAAAAAACCTATTAGAAGAAATAATGAATGGCTTCATCACGGTAATCTTTAAAGTCAATATTAGCAAATTGGCAATGATTACTAAAATCTAGCTCGTAAAGAAGCTAAAGAAGCTTGACAAGTAATAGTTATAATATCATTGATTGATCAAATCTTAATACAGCTCGTAAAGAAGCTAAAGAAGCTTGACAAGTAAATAGTTATAATATCATTGATTGATCGACCTTCTAACTGTATAGAGCATCCATTTATTCAAGGCATATGTCTACAACTTCTGTGAAAAATTTGGCATTGGTGACTTGATGCAGCTAAATTTTGTGGCTTCATGCTCATAAATATAAGATTGAATAACATTAAAATCTTAATTTATTTAGAATTTAAAGATATTCAAGTTTTAATTAAACAACTTTGCAAACTTAGAGGACTATTCAATTTATTTCTAAGAGATCAAAATAATATTGTATTGAGCCAATTAACAATTAGTCATTTATCCTTCCATTAGGGACACTTGTATAGTCCAGTTTCAAAAAAGCCCATATGTCGGTTTGGTGAACCACCAAATCATGAGTATGCATATATCTTAATAATCTAAAAATCATTGTTTCATTTTTAAAAATGTATTATCCATAAATATTCATATATTACTACATATTTAATATTTGTCCTTATCATTTTTGTAAAAAAATGTGCCCTGTACTACTAAAATAATTTATTTTTCGATATTACTATCTCTTACTATCCAAAATTGCATAATATTTAAAAATGTTTGTTTTATATTGTTGTTAAGTTACATTGTACCAAACATCCAAAAAATAAGTATATTGTGCATTGTGCATTGTATTCAAATAATTTATTTTAAATATATAAATACCTCTCATCAATTAAAATTGCATATTATTTAATAGAAAATGTGTCTTTCATATTATTGTCTTAACAAAACAGTCCAATTATATTATATATAAATATATGTAAAAAATTGTACTTTATTTTTCCAGTTGTATATAGATTTCACAAATTAAATGACCATTTATAAAATTTGTATTTCCTGGATGTTATCCTGTTGTAAACATACGTTATACTTTGAAATAAGTGGTAATATTATTGACTTATTTTTTTCATATCCCTCTATTCTACTATAAATACGTACACAATCTATGTTCGTGCAAATCATAGAGTGTCCTTTTTTTATGTATTCTTGTATAGAATGGTAGTAAGAAGACCTCTCATATAATGAGAGTGTAAGAATATTTAAATTTGTTAACAAAAATGTGTTATAGTTTATCAAATCCATATAATTTGAGGATGTTCATGGTACATCATTATATTGAAATTAATTTTTTTAAGATGATGATGTTTTATGAACAATCCTTAGATTATATAGATTTTGTGTTTTAGAGAAATAGAAATGCATATTAATTAAAGAAAATTAGTGATACAATTTTCTTTTATATTACTGGTTAGTTATATTATTGAGGATTTGTGAATGCAATGAGTTGTTTCAATAATTTGGAAACTTGAGCTATTCTCATCCTTAACCATATGGGAGATGGGATTGCAAAGTCTTTTTACCATAATTTTTATTTTTCTGTTTATCAATTTAATGTGTATATTCATTGGTGAATATATAGTGGGGTACAGGTGATACATCACTATATTGAAACTGTTAGATTATTAGATATTTAATTATATTTAATTATAGATAAAAATTTTATATTAGAATGTTAGTAGTGGGTAGGGAGTAAATTATGGACATGTAATTTACCCATTACTTATAGTGGTTAGTTTTGGTAGTAGTTAGTTTAATATGTTTGTAAAGCCTATATAATGTTTAGTTTACCTTGAGTTTTATAATAGGTAAAAATAGCAGTACAGTTCTCTGCAAACTGTAAGTGTCTTTTTTTTCTCTAAGTTTTTTCCAACAAAAATTCAATATTTAAGTAATGATTTATCATACTTTAGTTTCTAATATAAATGTGTATCAATGGTAGAAAAATAATTACCTAATTTTGTTAATGTAGCTATTAGGTACTTTTGTTTCAATCCATTTTTCATTTGATGAAGAGGTCTTTGGAAATCATCTAATCTCCTTGTTGGCTATATGGTATGTGGGATCTCACATCCTAATTCCATTCTATCCCCTAATGTGTGTGTAAGGGGTTTTATAAATTTTATTTGATATGTAAGCGGGACTAGGGTAATGAGTTTTACTTATGATACTAAAAAAATAACTTGACAACATTCAAATGTGGTATAGAAGTGTTACAAATACTATTTGAAAATGCTAGTTTATTATGACTACATATCAAATGAGAATTTATCAAATCAATCATCCACTTGTCTAACATATTAGAATGAACTCGGGTGTCTAATACTAAATAACACCGGGAGCTGCGGGGACTAAGTTTCTATTTCATGATGGTGATATTGTAAGTAAACTCGATAAAATATAATGACTTGTAATTTAGAATTCAGTTTAATTAAATTTATTTGATGGTCCTCTCTTAGTAAAATGAATAATGATACGATGAATACAGGAGGTAACTCAAGGGGAAATTGGGATTGATTTTCAAGTGTTTGTGATGGAACTAATGGAGAAGCAGTCTGCATTAAACTACATGGGTTCACTCTTACTCTAACCTTAGTATAATCTGTGGAAGCGACCAACATCAATTTTATACTTATGGTTTGTGTACAATATTCTCTTAAAAATTGGTTGAAACATCAAAGAAGGCACATACCTGTGGATGAAATGCATAAATTGTATAACATTATGTTTATAGATTCTTCACTTTGTTTAACAGCCTCGCGTATATTCCTTTCTGTTTTTCCTATGTTTCTTTCTGCTTTGAATTATCTCTGCATTTTCTAACGAGTCTGGATATAAAAATTTAATAATAAAAATAAATACGAAATTGATGTGTTTCATTAAGACTTTACAAATATGTAATAATGGTATGTCATCATTTACATATATAATAATTTGATTTGTGAGCAGGGAATTGGACATAAATGAACGTGTTCGAAGTGGATTGGTACCTTAATTCATTTGTGGTTCGAGATGTGATGGACGTTTTGCAGCTCTTCGCCTCCTCGTCAAAAAATCAATTTCTTAATGTCTATATTCAATTGTAATTTACAATAATATTTTAGATCCTAATACGCTGACCCCCGGCCACAGCCCACGGTTAGAAACAAAGTGGTATGATGTAAGTACAGTTCTATTTACTTACAAGAGAAACCATAATGAATACTTCAAAATAGTTTGTCCAATAATCATCTAAAAAGGAAAGCCAGCTAGAAAAATAATTGCTGCCAAATTAATGTTGTTTGCTACAAAATAATGCTCTCTGACATACACCCTTTCCATTAAAGATAAATACCAGACAATGGGATGCTTCAAATCTTTTTGTGTTACTGTTCTGCTTTTGGGGGTGATAGAGATGTTCTAAACTATTTTTGGTTTGCACCCATGATGGCATTTGGTCTAGTTGTATGATTCTCGCTTAGGGAGTGAGATATTCCGAGTTCAATGCTCAGAATTCCCCATTTTCATGACTATTTTAATTTTTTTTTACTGCCCAGCTTATCACATAATATTATAAGCCTATAAGTAGTTTTCCACTTTCATATGAGATGTAGCAGAATTAAAATTACTTCATAGAAATTCTACTACATTAATATTCCAATCAAACAAACATCAAAATATAGGAATTGTCTAACATAAGTAAAGCAAAATCTAAGTAATATGAAAATTTAAGGTAAAAACAAAACCAGTTCACTTGAAAACAAAGCAGTAGCAACTACTTACTAAATCCCTTAAATTAAGCTGACTTGAAAAATAAGAATTGAAAAATCCCTTTTGATTGGTGTCTCTATTTTAACCCCCTTTACGCACCAAGCACCCTTAGCACATGTTATGGTCACAATCATTTAGGATATTACAATATTGACATTGCCAGGCATCTGTCAATTGGACATGTTTTTCTTTCACTAGAGTAACATCAACTTCAGATAGCCCATTTTCTAATCTTTTGAGAAAGTTTGAAAAATATCTTCTAGTTACCTTTGTTAAATTTATAAGCTCGTTATGATTTTTTATTAAATTCTTCTGAGCTAGCCTCATCCCTAAAGTATTTTTGCAGCTTATTCTCTGCGTAATCATGGAGCCTTTCCAAATCCACCTCAGACTCACCTTGTGGTTAATCAAATTGTTTTTTTTTCGTATATGCTTCTGGTGGCATAGAATATCCATAAATATAAGTCCATTTAACACTCGCCTTCATTCAAAAATCTGCTCCCAAGCTTCCATAAAGAAGCTTGGTGTTCTCGCTGACAATATTTTTTCTCGAGTTTCTGAAGTTTCTTATTTTATATCTCGCTTAGATCTACTAATGCTTTCTGTCTTGACTTTTCATTTACAACCAACCTTTCATAATAATGAGCATATCTCTTGATGTATTCATTGGTCCTGACCCTCTTGTTTCCCTTACCCTTGTCTCCATTACCCTTCTTCGAATTCAGGCTCGACCATGTCACCTATAAAAAATAACAATGGAACAAGGATTATGCTAACTCGTCTTATAGCATAAAAAGAATATAGTGAACATTCAGACTAATAGATACTAGTGTCAGTTTTCAGGGCTCGTTCCTTTCTTAAACACAAGAAACTCAAAAGCAAATTGGGAAGTATTCAGAAAATCAACAATCACAAGCTAACACCTTTGTCAAAGACTCATATTAGTAAATCAACAATGCAGGCAAAACTTTCACCTTTGCACTTGGTAAGGTACAAATTCTGTATATTGCAGATCCCGTCTTGGTGAGAGAAATTAATATAAGCAAAACATTAGACTTGGGAAAGCCTGCTTACTTGCAGAAGGATAGGGGGCCTCTACTACGCAAAGGTCTGATTACAACAAATCAGGAAGTTTGGTCTCACCAGAGAAAAAACATTGCTCATAATTTTTGTAGACAAAGTCAAGGTACTCCTTATTCATAAGCTTTAGTTCTATATTATCTATTGATTGACTAGTTGAGATTATATACGTTATGTAATAATTGGTCGCAGGACATGCTAAGCATAGTGTTAGTGTCCGGGAGCAAACTAATCAAATCTTTGGAGAATGTGGTTGGGGATAGTGGGAAAATTGCAGAGATAAAAGTGGATGATTATGCGAGGGATTTCACATGCCATGTATTTTCTACTATCATGTTTGGGGAAAACTATCCTATAAACACAGGCTTGTTTTCAAATATAGAGCTCTCAAACAAGCCTCTGGTTCGCCAACCGTACTCAATGGCCGTCCTTTCTACAGGTGAGGAACTCCATACTTGTTCTTTCAGACTAATAACAGTAATTCAGACTAACAATCACAAGTTACTCCGAAAGTTGTTGACAAATTTTTAGTCTGCCCTAAACCAGTTACATATCTGCTAACAGAATCACTTTAAACAAACACCCAAAATCACTAAATCACACATGGCCATAAAAGAATTCACAATTAAAACCACACGAAAGATTCGAAAACCACAACAACTAAACCAAAATCAACAATTAACAAAACAAATGAAGGCCTTTTGAGCAGCCAAAACAGAGTCAACCACCACAGCTTTGACTTTACACAGATGTTCTATATGTTGACTATACACAAATACTAATTTGGGGCTCTTTCAAAGAGAACATTAACAAAGTGACACATATATACAGTCCGAGAGACACACAGTCAGAGAGAGAGTAAGAGAGAGAAAGAGAGAGAAAGAACACCTGTGTACTTAGCCTCGCCAGTTTCAGCCTCTGATTTGAGGTTTCAGCCATCGTTTGTAAACCCTAGCTGCGCCGTGAAAGAAAGAAGAGAAAGAGGGGAAACGATGTAATTGAAATTTTGGGGGTAAATAAAGTATATACCTAAAAACTAAGTCGGCTAATAATAGTTGAATTTAGCCGTGTCGTGCAATAAGACCTTGTTTGGTTGAAAAAAATGAATCAGAGTGTTCTCCCAGTTAAGCTTCTGTATAAAACCTCCTGTTATCAACCAAAATACAAACACTATCATCCACTTTACAAAAATTTACAAACATTTAATTAAATTTCAAATTTAAAAATATAAATAAAGTAGCAATTGTTTTGATATAAATTTTATTAATAATAATGAATTACACCAAGTCATCATCATCACTAAATTCATCATTTTCCGTTCCATTTTCTTCGTCTTCATCTTCGGCTTCCTTATCATTTTTACTTCTTCATCATCATGATGTATCGAGTAGTCATTTTCAAACATCCTTAAATCAACAAAAAAATTTGAAGGATCACGAATAGTAACACTTTCGACATGGGAAGATGAAGCATTTGACACTTCATTTTGTAAAGCATCATCGATGATTTTGATATTTTCCTTGGTTGACACACTTTCATCAACTTATCGACTCTTTGTTGTTAGAACCGTGTACCATGTTTTTGCATTTAAAATATTTGGTGCATAGTACACTTGATGAGCTTGGCTAGCCAACACAAACACGTCGTCGACATTTAGTTTTGATTTGACATCCACGGTAGTCATCCGATGTCTATCAACTTTGACATGTGTCGTATGATCAAACCAATGACACTTGAAGACAATCACTTGATGTCCATTATGATAGAAGAGTTTTAAAATTTCTTCCACCCTTCCGTAATAGTTTCCATAAGTTTCATTGTAAGAAGTCCCTACAATTATAATTGTTTATAATTTTGATTAAAAGATAAAGGAAAAGTATGTTTCAAATATTATGAGTAAAAGTCTCACCGATGACAACTACACCGGAATTTGTTGAAGTGAGCTCCTTATCATTTGGGCAACTAAATTTGTAACCATTGCATTTGCACGCTTTATAAGACTCCACTTTAAACATCGGACCTCTTATTAGGTCTAGAAATTTCTTTTTGAGCTCTTCATCATCTTGTACCTAAAACATGTGTGACATGATACATAAATATAAGAATAAATTTAAAGATTGCATGAGAAATATATATAATATGTGTATAGGTGTTTATATATAAATCAAAACACATACCCTTCTTTCAAACCAATCTTTAAAATTTTCTTTTTGGTATTGTTCTTTTTCGGCGTCATTGAGAAGGGGGTAATGTTGTTGCACTAACTTCTGGAATCCACTACATTTTTTTGTTCAAAAATAAGAAAAAATAAGTTGTAAACTAAATTCTTAATTTTTGAATTAAAGAGGGTTTAGAAAAATCTTACTGCAAGTACTTTCCAACTTCCGGTGAATTAATAAGAATATAGTATGCCACAAGTTCATGTTCATCACCATTCAAGATTCTATCTCTACTTTGTAGACTAGGATGTGTCAGATATGTATAAACTTCTAACAATTCGACATCATGAAACTTTCGAGGTGCCTCATTCCGACGTAACTGACCATACACAACTTTTGAATCAAAAAATACTGAGCAAAAGTGTACACTTTCCTCCTCAATATAGCGTTGTGCCATGGAACCTTCTGCTCGAGCTTTGTTTCAATTTCAGGATATGCAAGTATCTCTCAACAAAATATATCCAACGCCCATTAGTCGGACCCCCCAACTTACACTCGGTAGCTAAATGGAGTGGCAAGTGCTCCATCGGATGAAAAAACCCTGGAATGAAGACAGTTTCAAGTTTTGACATTATTCTCACTATATTTGAGTATTTGAGTATTTGACGAGCATAAATCTTGAAAGAAGTTGCACAACTCAATAATAGGATCAGCTACATGTTTCGGAAGTAAGTCACGACAAATGATAGGCAACAACTTTTGCATGAAGACGTGACAGTCATGTGCTTTCATCCCGCGAATGCAATTTTTTTTCCAATTTACGCACCTTGATATATTTGAGGCATACCCATCTGGAAGTTGTAATTCTTCAATCCACTTGAACAACTTATGAATTTGTTCTTTGGAAAGAGCGTATAGCGCATGTGGTTCCGTACCATCATCTTGAATCCACGAATCACAATGCACACTTAATTCTTTACAATCTTTCCTCGCTTTTGTGTTATCTTTGGACTTGTTTGCATCATCAAGAATTGTGTAGATTATGTTGTCAAAGATATTTTTCAGTGTGCATAATGTCAATGTTGTGACGAAGGCTAAGTGTCTCCCAATATGGAAGCTCAAAAAATGGAGAACTGTGAGTCCAATTATGTGTCACACCATAATCCCTTGGTTTTCTCTTTGTTGACTTTCCTGGAGGGGGAATTGTATCTGCTCGCACATGGTCTTTGCAAAAGATCCTGAATGTTTAGCGCAGACTGATCGGGTCTCAATAATTCCAAACCTTGTACTCCTTCTCAGGGGATCATCTGCTTCCAAAAAATACCGAGCAGTGCCATAAAAAGTAGATTTACCACCATGTTTGAGTTGTTTAGCTTTTACCTCTCCCATGCAAACTGGACATGCCAACTTACCTAAAACATATGTGAAAAACTCAATAAATAACATATGTGAAATTATATAAAATATGTGCACATGTGTGTGTTTAAAAATAAAACATGTACCCTTAGTGGACCACCCACTCAGCATGGCAAGTGCAGGAAAGTCACTAATTGTCTATAAAAGTGCAGCCTTCATCATAAATTTGTACGTGAATATATGTCATATGTTTCCACCCCGGTATGCCACAATAATTTCAACTCATCAATTAGCGGCCTAAGATAAACATGTAAGTCTTTTATAGGATCCGTTGGTCCGGGAATAAGAAGAGGCATGAACATGTATGGAGCCTTAGTACACATAGAGGGGGGAAGATTATACACAACAATCACCACAGGCCATACAGTATACTCCTTGGCATGAGCATCGTGAAAGGGATCAAATCCATTAGTACAGAGTCGAGTCTAACATTTCTAATCTCTTTGAAAATCGTGTAAATCTACGATCAAATTGTTTCCATTCATCTCCATCTGCTGGGTGACTTAATTGACCTTCAACAACAACTCTATCATGATGCCATCTCATACATTTTGCAGTTTTCTCAGCCATGAATAAACGCTGCAATCTCGTGGTAATAGGAAAATAACGCAAGATCTTACGCGAGATCTTCTGTTTTTTAGGATCCTTTTGCACTTTGTAACGGTTTTTTGCATATATCACACTTGGTCTTCTCACTGTGTTCCTTGTAGAATAACATGCAATCATTCTCACAAGCATCAATTTTCATACTCCATGTTCAATCCTCTAATCATCTTTCGTACAGTGTGTAGTACTTCTCAGGCAACTTATGATCATGAGGGAATACTAATCCAATGAGGTGTACAAGTCATCAAAACCATTATTACTACAATTATGCCTATTTTTCCAACGAAGCAACTCCATTACAAACTCCAATGTTGTAAAATTGGCATTATTTGGATATATTGGTTCGGAAGCGGTATTTACCATCTCGTTAAATTCTTTTGCTTTTGCATTCGGTTCTTCATCAAAATCTTCGCAATCCTCAAAATCATCATCATGTGCATCATACATATCATCATCTCTGTAGCTAGTGTTGCTAAAACTCGTTCCAACATCATTGCGCAACACATCTTTTTCCCCATGACAATCCCATCTAGTATACCATTGCATAATACAATGTCGATACAAATCAACTTTCACGGTACTAGGATACTTGTAGTACTACCACAATTTTTGCACCGACATCTTATAAGACCGTTGTCTTCGGGATCAAGATTTTCAATAGTAAATTTAATGAAATTATCCACACCATTTTTGTAATCTTCCGTTAAATATTTTGCCTCATTAAATCGATGACGACCAATCCAACTACGATCGGATGTCATCTACAAAATGATCAATAAAAATAAATTACCAATTTAATTATGGAAACTAAGATTATCTCATTATTAAATACCATATTAGTCACCAAAAAATAAACAAATAATAATCACATTATTCTTGAAAAAAAATTTAATCTACTCAAATTTATAAAGATTATCACAATTAAACTATTTAAAACAAAAATCTGTAAAAGAATTACACTTACTTGATGATTTGAGATTTGAGATGCTCACATGAAGAAGTAATTTTTAGTAGAAAAGCAAAAAAAGTAGTGAAATGGGGAGAAAGTATGGAGGGAGAAACAATGGAGAAAACGGCTACTGGAATGGAGAAAGGGGTAGGGTTTCCGAAATGAGCACGGGTTAATTCAACCAGAAATAGTCGAATTTAGTACGGGTCAATTCCACCAGAAGCGGTCGAATTTAGTAACGCCCTAAAATCAGTCGAATTTATATTTATGCTACTAGTTATAGTTGTATTTATTTACATTCAACCGCAGCTGGTCGAATATAGTAAGATTTAATTCCACCAGACACGGTTGAATTTAGTATGTCAATAAATGCTTCCCACTGTAGTCGAATTTAGGAATATTCAACCGACTACGGTCGAATTTATCTCCGTTCTACCAAGGTCAGTTGAATTTATATAAATTCAACTACCTTAGGTCGAAAATATAATATTCAACCGCCTACGGTCGAATTTATCTCCGTTCCACCAAGATCAGTTGAATTTATATTATTTCGACTGTTGTTGGTCGAAAATAGCAGAAATTATTCAAAAAAAATTTTAGAGGGAAATTCCCTGCCCACTGAAAATTTTAAATTAAAGGGCGGCAATTTTTCCCGCCGATCCCACTTATTAAATTCGACCAAATTCGGTCGAATTTTTTACGCGGGATTTTTTTTGGCGGGATTGTTCCCGCATTTTTTTCCCTCGTGCTAAATTGACCGAAAAGAGAAGTTAGTCGAAAATAACCGTAAATTCGACCGGGTTATTTCGACCGCCGCTAAATTCGACCAAATGTTGGTCGAATTTAGCCGCACCTACTAAATTCGACCGAATATAGTAGAATTTACGTGCAGTCGAATTTAATTGGTTGAAAATACCCTAATTCTCTTGTAGTGATATTTTGAAGACTACACGTATATCAGTATAGATTTTTGTATTCTCTCGACAATCACAATAAAGTTTATGTGATTAAACAATAATGCCATCATAAAATCTTACATAAGTTATCACTATTTCCCTATATATGACCATTAAAAAACATGGCCACACTTTAATACTCAGATATATTTATTTGATTTTCTAATTAGTAAAATATATGTTATATTAATTATGTGTTAAGTTTTATAAAAAAGCTAATAGAAGAAATAATGAAAGGCTTTATCAGGGTAATCTTTAAAGTAAATAATAGCAAATTGGCAATGATTACTAAAATCTAGCTCGTAAAGAAGCCAAAGAAGCTTGACAAGTAAATAGTTATAATATCATTGATTGATCAAACCTTAATATAGCTCGTAAAAAAGCTAAAGAAGCTTGACAAGTAAATATTTATAATATCATTAATTGATCGGCCTTCAAAATGTTAGAGAGCATCCATTTATTCAAGGCATGTGTCTACACCTTCTGTAAAAAATTTGGCATTGGTGAGTTGATGCAGTTAAATTTTGTGGCTTCACGCTCATAAATATAAGATTAAATAACATTCAAATCTTAATTTATTGAGAATTAAAAGATATTCAAGTTTTAATTAAACAACTTTGCAAACTTGAAGGACTATTCAATTTATTTCTAAAGAGATTAAAATAATATTTTATTGTGCCAATTAACAATTAGTCAATTACCCTTTCATTAGGGACACTTATAGTCCAGTTTCAAAATAACTCATGTGTCCTTTTGGTGAACCACCAACAAATCATGGGTATGCATATATGTTAATAATCTAAAAATCATTTTCACTTTAAAAATATATTATGGATAAATATACATATTCATATATTACTACTTATTTAATATTTGTCCTTATCCTTTTTGTAAAAAAAATGTGCCCCTTACTCCTAAAACAATTGATTTTTGGATATACTATCTCTTACTATCCAAAATTACATAATATTTAAAAATGTTTGGTTTATATTGTAGTTAAGCTACATTGTACATAACATTAAAAAAATTATATTGTGCATTGTGCATTGTATTCAAATAATTTTTTTTTAAATATGTAAATACCTCTCATCAATTAAAATTGCATATTTTTAATAAAAAATGTGTCTTTCATATTATGGTCATAACAAAAATTGTGTGAATAAGTGAATACAGTTCAATCAAACTTGTTAGAGTTTAATCAAATAACTGGGAAAATACACAATGTATGCTAAGTGTTAACTTTTATTATATGAGTGCTAAGTACATATATATGAAAACATAAACAGAAACAAATGACTTAGCTACTACAAACTAAAAGAACATGGCAACTAACTTCCTATTACAACTCATTATTCAAAGGTAACTGATAAACACCTAAAAAGACTCCAGGAATACATTGACTATGTCCAACACATAGACTCCACATTTGCAGATCGAGCCAACCAACAAGGACAAACAAATAGCGAAGCCCACAAACTCACATTAAAGCCCAACAAAAAAGTCCAACTATATATATAAATATATGTAAAAAATTGTATTTTTCCAGCTGTATACAGATATCATAAATTAAATGAGTATTTATGAAATTTGTATTTGGTGGATGTTATCCAGCTGTAAACATATGTTATACTTTGAAATCATTGGTAATATTATGACTTATTTTTTCATATCCCTGTATTCTACTATAAATACCTGCATAATCTATGTTCCTCATATACAAATTACAAATCAAAGAGTGTCCTTGTTTATACATTCTTGTATAGAATGATAGTAAAAGGACCTCTCATATAATGATAATGTAAAAATATTCAAATTTGTAAACAAAAATTTGTTATAGTTTATCAAATCCATATAATTTGAGGATGTTCATGTACATCATTATATTGAAATTAATTTTTTAAGATGATGATGTTTCATGAACAATCCTTAGATTATATAAATTTCCTTTGTTAACAGTTGTATTCATAGAAATAGAAATGCATATTAATTGAAGAAAATTAGTGATATAATTTTTTTTATATTACTGGTTAGTTATATTATCGAGGATTTGTGAATGCAATGAGTTGTTTCAATAATTTGGAAACTTGAGCTAATATGATCCTTAACCATATGGGAGATCGGATTGCAAAGTCTTTTTGCCATAATTTTTAATTTTTGTTTATCAATTTTAATCATGTATGTTTATATTCATAGGTGAATATAATAGTGGGGTACCGGTGATATATGAGTATATCAAAATTCAAATATTTAATTGATAATTTATCATACTTTAGTTTCTAATATCAATATGTATCAATGGGAGAAAAATAATTAGCTAATTTTGTTAATGTGGCTATTAAGTACTTTGGTCACAATCAATTTTTCATTTGATGAAGAGGTCTTTGGAAAATCATCTAATCTCCTTGTTGACTCTATGTCATCTGGTATCTCACACCGTAATTCCATTCTAATGAGCTAATGTGTGTGTAATGAGTTTTATAAATTTTCATTTGACATGTAATGGTGGACTACCTCACAATGAGTTTTACTTATGATACTAAAAAATATAGCTTGACAACATTCAAATGCGGTATAGGAGTGTTACAAACTACTATTTGAAAATGCTAGTTTATTATGACTACATTTCAAATGAGAATTTCCCAAATCAATTATCCAAGCTTCAACATATTAGAATGAACTCGGGTGTTTGATACTAAATAACACTAGCAGCTGCAGGGGATTCAAGTTTCTACTTCATGATGGTGATATGCCTCTAAGTAAACCCGATAAATATAATCCCTTATAATTTAGAAATTCAGTTTAATTCAATTCTTTTGATAGTCCTCTCTTAGTAAAATAAATAATGATACGATGAATAGAGGAGGTAACTCAAAGGAAAACTGGGATTGATTTGCAAGTGTTGTGATGGAACTAATGTAGAAGCAGTCTACATAAACTACACGCGTTCACTCTTGCTCTAGCCTTTAGTGTAATCCATGGAAGCGACCAAGATCAATTTATACTTATGGTCAGTGTACAATATTCTCTAAAAAATGGTTGGAACATCAAAAAAGCACATATATGTGACCGACTGCATAAATTGTATAATATTATGTTTATAGATTCTTCACTTTGTTTAACAACATCCTGTGTATTCCTTTTTGTTTTTTCTTATGTTCCTTTCTGCTTTGAATTATGTCTGCATTTTCTAGTGAGTTTGGATATGAAATTTAATAATAAAAAGAATAAGAAAATGATGGGTTTCATTTAAGACTTTACAAATATGTAATAATGGTATGTCGCCATTTACATGTATAATAATTTGAATTGTGAGCAGGGAATTGGACATCTGTAGTGTGTGGATGTTTCTATTTGTATTAAATGAACGTGTTCGAAGTGGATTGGTAGCTTAGTCATTTTATAATTAAATAACAGCGTTCAAATACCCGAATCTGACTTTAAAATGATTTAATAATAGTTATCGAGCCTTGAAAATAATTTAAAATAATATTTTAAAACTCGAAACTATTTTTCAAAATTTAAATCAAAATTAATAAATAAATCTAATTAAAAATCAATTAAAATTAATTAATAATTAAATAAATCAATTAATCAATTAATTTTTGAATTAATTGATCAATTAAATTATTAATTATCCACTAAAATTAATTATTTAATTAATTCAGATTTTTTTTTGAATTAAAAATAATTTTCGTAATTAAAATAATGATTTTTGGAATTTTTAAATTATTAAAAACAATTTTCTGAAAATAAATATAGACATAATATCATTTTTATAATTTTTATAAATAGAAATCCATTTTTTATAAGTTTTTAAAACAGGGTTTATAAAAATTTGCCACCTTCTTCCTCGGTCGCCGGCGGCAGCCATTGCCGGCCGACCTCAAGCTCGAAAATCTGTCCAGAATTCCCTCAAAAGATGCAGATTAAAAGCAGTGTAGAGCAGGAACATCATCGTGGTTTCTTAGGTCATAAACGATACCCGAGTCGGCCGGAAAACCGACTGGAATTCACGTCGCCGGTGATGTCAGATTTTCTGACGACTTTCAGTCGACATCCAATAGACAAAATTTTAACATGGTTTGATTGCTGGTGAGACGATCTACATCTCTACAGTCTGCAAACATGCCCAGATTTAACGGGTTTAAAAATCTGGCCAAAACATGAATTTTCCGATTAATTTTTTCAAGAACACCAAGAACATTCAAACTCGAAGATCAAACGAACTTTTCTACATGTTAATGAACTCCAAATTTGACATATAATATACCAAAATGAAAAAGATAAAATTATCTACAAGATACAATCATCAATTATATAAAAAACATCAACATCAAAAATTCCTATTTTAATCATTAATTAATTCGAATTAAAATAATTAAATAAGAAAATCACCTAGATTTCTGCACTGAAATGGATGATTGATTATGAAAGAAATTTTCGAGAGCTTCGATTCGGTATATGGCACGCTTGATTCTGAGTTCGATAACGCTTTCGAATTTGAGTTTGATTCTGAAGAACGTGACGATTTTACAGAGTTTTCTCTGTATTTTCTATATTTTTACTGATCGATTATGATTATATGAATAAAATGAAATAATAAATAGGCTATTTAATTTATGGAATATTAATACATGTTGGATCATATTGGATAAAAAAATAAGTTACTTTGCCGCTAAGAAACTGCAAAAACGATCCGATTGGACAATTTTGATAACTATCAACCTGTTTTGGATAATTATCAAAACTTTTGGATAACTATTAAAACTTTTGGATAATTATCAAGACCGGGCTTCTTATAAAACTTTATCTGAAGATAATGTTATCGAAATGGTTATAGTATCGAAAATTTTGCGCCGGGACACGCACGGGTCAAACCGTAATCCGAACAAAAAAGTCAAATCACGGAAAATGTCCGGAATTATCAGATTGGATTAGGAAGGAATTTTTTGAAGAGTTTCGGGTTGTAAAAACGAAAAACGGTTGAAGTTGGACGATTCCGGGCTTTATAAAATAGTTTTGTAATTATTCAGAAAATAATTAATAAAGTCATAAATCATTATAAAATCGTATAACAATCCAAAAATTACCAGAAAAATACCATAATTATCTATATTTTATTCTGGACATAATAAAATTAACATGCCTATACTCTACCACATATAAACATCCATATAACAACACCAATCATCAGATAATTCACCAAAAATCAGATAATAATCATATAATAATCACATAATTATTTATTGATAGAAACAGTTACACGTTATGTCCCGGATATTACAATAGAGGAGGTAACTCAAAATTATAGGGAATGTTGGGATTGATTTGCCAGTGTTGTCATGCAACCAATGGAGAAGCAGTCTGCATAAACTACACGGGTTCAGTCTTGCTCTAGTCTTCAGTGTAATCCATGGAAGAGACCACGACCAATTTATACTTATGGTCCGTGTACAATATTCTTAAAAAATTGATTGAAACATCAAAGAAGCAAATATATGTGACTGAATGCATAAATTGTATAACATTATGTTTATAGATTCTTCACTTTATTTAACATCTCCCGTATATTCCTTTCTGTTTTTGCCTATGTTCCTTTCTGCTTTGAATTATGTCTGCATTTTATAGCGAGTCTAGATGTGAAATTTAGATATAAAGAAGAATACGAAAGTGATGGATTTCATTTAAGACTATAATAATATGTAATAATAGTATGTCACCATTTCATGTATAATAATTTGAATTATGAACGGGGAATTGGACATGTGTAGTCTGAGGATGTATCTGTTTGTATTAAATGAACGTGTTCGAAGTGGATTGGTAGCTTAATCGATTTATGGTTCGAGATGTGATGGACGTTTGTATCCCTTCGGCTCCTCATCAAAAATCAATTTCTTAATGTCAATATTCAGTTGTAATTTACAATAATATTTTAGATCCTAATACGCTTGACCCCTAGGCCACAACAAATGGTTAGAAACAAAAAGGTATGGGTAAGTGCAGTTCTAGTGAATTATAAGAGAACCATAATGAATACTTCATTTCTCAGAATTCCCTATTTTCCCTCACATTCGAATCAAACAAACATTAAAATATAGGAATTGTCTAATATACGGAAAACAAAATCTAAGTAATATAAAAATTTAAGGTAAATACAAAACCAGTTCACTTGCAAACAAAGCGGTAGCAACTACTTACTAAATCTCTTAAATTAAGCTGAGTTGAAAAATATGAAATTTTTTTATCTCGCTGCCTTAAAGAGACTCTTACCTCGAAATTCTTGAATGGTGTCTCTATTTTAGCCCCCTTTACGCACCAAGCACCTTTAGCACATGTTATGGTCACAATCATTTAGGGCAGTACAGTATTGACACTTCCAGGCATCTGTCAATTGGACATGCTTTTCTTTCACTGGAGTAACATCAACTTCAGATAGCCCATTTTCTAATCCTTTGAGAAAGTTCGAAAAATATCTTCCAGTTACCTTAGTTAAATTTATAATCTCCTTACGAATTTTTTTATTAAATTCTTCTGAACTAGCCTCATCCCTAAAGTATTTTTGCAGCTTATTCTCTGCATAATCATGGAGCCTTTCTAAAGCCACCTCAGCCTCACCTTGTAGTTACTCAAATACCTTTTTTCGTATATGCTTCTCGTGGCAGAGAATATCCATAAATATAAGTCCATTTTAATACTCGTCTTTATTAAAAAATCTGCTACCAAGCTTCCGTAAAAAACTTAGGTGTTCTCACTAACAATGTTTTTTCTCCAGGTTCGAGTTTCTGAAGTTTCTTTTTTTTATCTCGCTTAGATCTGATAATGCTTTCTCTCTTGACTTTTCATTTACAGCCCACCTTTCATAAAATTGAGCATATCTCTTGATGTATTCGTGAGCCGATGCTCTAAGTCTAACAACTTCACATTATGCTCTCCTCACAGTCTTCTAATAACAGTTACACGCCTTAGGATCATGTGCATTCCATGATCTTAGGCATATCCAACAAAACTCGTGCTTGCAAGGACGCTTACAAGTACTCAGTAGTATGCTCCAACTGTACGTACAAACATCGAAAGTTCGTGTTCTATGATTTAGATGATAAATGCATCCAACATGTTTTGAAGACTACACGTGTATCATATTGATTTTTGTATTCT